>NW_027513291.1:0-99581 GCF_048772815.1 Callospermophilus lateralis | reverse complement strand
CTATTCTCCCTGATTTCTGATTCTCCTGGGCCCTGCTCCTCTTGGCCCTGCTCTCCTGGGCCCTGCTCCGCACTGGGCTCACCTCTTCCTGAGTCCTGCTCCCGCTTAGCCCTGCTCGCCCTGTTCCTGCTTCCCCGGGCCCCAATCCCTCTGGCCCTGCTCACCTGCCCCTGCTTTCCTGGGCCCAACTTTTCCTGGCCCTGCTCCCCTGGGCCATGCTTCTCTGCACCCTACTTCCCCTAGACCGTTCCCCCCGGGACCCTGCTCCACCTGGTCTTGCTCCGCATGGGCCCTGCTCCCATGGGCCCTTCTCCCCCTGTTCCCTGCTTCTCTTGGGCCTTGCTCCCCCTATCGCAGCTCCCCCTTGCCCTACTTCCCCGGGGCCCGCTCCTCCAGGACCTGCTCCCCCTGTTAATGCTCTCCCTGAGCCCTTTTCCGACTGGGCCCTGCTCCCCCTGGCCCTTCTCCTCCTGGCTCTACTCCCTGTGGGCTCCGCACCCCTAGATATCCTCTCCTCATCCCTGGTCCTCTATACTCCTGTCCCTGGACCTTGCCCCACCTGCTCCTCCTGGGCCCTCCCTACCCTGGCCCTGTCCCCTGGACACTTCTTCCTCCAGTCCTGCTTTCCTGCTCCTGCTCCACTGACTCTGTTCCCCAGGGACCTGCTCTCTGGGCCTGCTCCCCCTGGCCCTGCTCTGCTGGGAAATTCTCCCCCTTGGGGCCTGCTCCTCGTGGCACTGCTCACTGGATCCTGCTCTCCCCTGCTCCTGCTCTTGGGCCTTTCTCCCCCTGGGCCCTGTTTTCCCTGTGCCATGCTCCCCTTAGGCGCTGCTCCCCCTGGATCCTGCTCCCCCTTGTCCTGTATCCCATGGGCCTTGCTCACCTGTACTGCTCTCCCTGCCCCTACTCGCTGTGGCCTCTACTATCCCTAGCACTGATCTACTGGGCTCTGCTATCCTTGGCCCTCCTCTCCCTGGGCCCTAATCCCCCCTGTCCTGCTTACCCTAGGACCCTGCTGTCACTGGCCCTGCTGTCCCTTGCTCTGCTTCCCCTGGGCGTGCTCTCCTGGTACCTGCTCCTCCTGGTACTGCTCCCCCTGGTCTTGCTCCCCTTGCGCCCTGCTCCTCCTGGCCCTGCTCCCATGTGCCCTGCTCCACCTGGGCTCTGTTCCCCCTGAGCACTGCAACTTCTTAGCCCCGCTCTCCCTGGTCCTGCTTCCTTGGGCCCCGCTCCCACTGGCCCTGCTCCCCCTGGACCTGTTCCTCCCGATCCTGCTCCCCTGGGACCTGCTCCCTCTGGTCCTGCTCCTCCGGACCCTGCTCCTCCTGGCCCTTCTCCCCTGGGCCCGGCTCACCCCTGGACCTGCTCTCTGGTCCCTGCTCCCCCTGATTTTGCTCCTCTGGTACTGCTACCCTGGGCCATGCTCCTCCTGGCCCTGCTCCGCTAGACCCTTCTACACCTGGGCTCCGCTACCCTTGAGACCTGCTACCCTGTCCCTAATACCTCAGGCCCCACTCCCTGTGCGCTCTGGTCCTACTAGCCCTGCTCTCCTGGGCCCTGCTCCCCAGATCCTCCTGTCCTTTGGCCCTGTTCCTCCTGGGCACTATTCCCTCCAGTCCTGTTCTCCTGGGCCCTTCTTCTCCTGAGACCTGTTCCCCATGGGCCCAGGTCCACCAGGCCCTTATCCCCCTGTTCCCTGCTTCTCCTGGGTTCTGCTTCCCCTGGAACTGCTCCCTATTGCCCTGCTTCCCTGGGCCTCCTCCCGTGGGACCTGCTATCCCTGTTACTGCTCTCACTGGGCCCTTGCCCCCTTTCCCTTTTCTCCCTGGCTATGCTCCACTGGGCCCTGCTCCTCTGGTAACTTCTTTCCATGGCCCTACTCCCTGTTGGCACTGTTCCTCTTACCCTGCTCTCCTGGGCTTTGCACCCCCTGGTCCTCCTCTCCCTGGAGCCTGCTCTGCCCAGTCCTGCTCCTCCTGGGTGCTGCTCCTCATGGTCCTTCTCCCTTGTGCCCTACTTCCCGCAGTCCCGCTCACCTGGGTCTAGCTCACCAGGCCCTGCTGCCCTGGGCCCTGCTCTTCTTGGCCTTGCTTCCCTTGGCCTTCTCCCCTGGGATCTGCTCCCCCTGGCTCTGCTCCTCTAGGCCCTCCTACCGTGGGCCATGCTCCCTCTCGTCCTGCTTTCCGGGACCTACCTCCCCCTTGGCCTTGCTCCCCCGGTCCTGTTTCCTGGGCTCTACTCCCTATAGAACTGGCCCCCCTTGCCCTCCTTTCCTAGTCCCTGCTTCCCTGTGCCCTGCTACTCCAAACTATGCTCCCCCTGAGTCTTCTCCCCCTGGCCCTACTCCCTATGGGCTCTGCTCCTTCTAGTACATGCACCTGAGCCATGCACCTCCTACTGCTGCTCCCCATGACTCTGCTCCCCTGGGCCATGCTCTCTCTGATACTGGTCTTCATTGACCCTACTCCTTCTGGCCCTCCTCCCTGTGGGCTCTGCACTCCCTAGCCGTGCTCTCCTGGGCCCTGGTCCCCTTGGTCCTCCTCTTCCTGGACCCTGATCCACCTGGCCCTGGTTCTGCTCCCCTGGGCACTACTCCCTCCAGTCCTGCTCCCCAGGGCCCTGCTCCCCCTGGTTATGCTCCTCCTAGGCCTTGGTCAACCTGGAACCCGCTCCCACTTGGCCTGCTCCCCTGGGCCCTGCACCCCTTGTGTCCTGCTTCCCCTGGCCCTGCTCCCCATGGGCCCTTTGCCCTGGCCCTGCTCCCAGTGGGCCCTGCTCTTCTGGTCCTGTCTTTCCCTGGGCCTGCTCCCCTGGGCCATACTCCTCATTGGCTCTGATCCCCTGTGCCCTATTCCCCCTGGGACCTTCCCACTTGGGCTCTGCTCCCCCTGGTATTGCTCCCCATGGACTCTGCTCCCCCGGAACCTTATTCCCCTGTTCTATGCTTCTCCTGGACCCTGATCTCCCTAGCCATGCTCCTCCTTGCCCTGTTCCCGCTGTCTCTGAACCTCTGGGCCGTACTCCCCTGAGCTGTGCTCCTCTGTGGCCCTGCTCCCCTGGGCCATGCTCCCTCTGGTCTTGCTCACTCAGGCTGTATTCCCCCTGACCCAGCTCCCCTGGGCCCAGCTCTATTAGGCCCTGCTTTCTCGGGTCCTTATTTCCTGGGTGACTGCTCCCCCTTGCATTGGGCCCTTCTCCCCCTGGCCCTAAACCCCAGGTTCTGCTCTCCTTCTGTCCTGCTCCACTTGGTCCTGATAGCCATGGCCCTGCTCCCCAACGAGCTTGCTCCTCCTGGACCTAACCCCTGGCCCTGCACCACCTGGCCCCGCTCCCCTGGGCCCTGCTCCTCCTCAGCCCTGCTTTCCCTGGCCCTGGTTCCCTTGACCCTGCTCCTTCTGGGCCCTGCTCCCCTGAGCCCTGCTCCCCCTGGGTCCTGCTCTCCGTGGGCTCTGTTCCCCATGGTTTTGCCCCAAATGGTCCGTAATACCCCAGACCCTATTCTCCCTGATTTCTGATTCTCCTGGGCCCTGCTCCTCCTGGCCCTGCTTTCCTGGGCCCTGCTCCGCACTGGGCTCACCTCTTCCTGAGTCCTGCTCCCGCTTAGCCCTGCTCGCTCTGTTCCTCCTTCCCCGGCCTCATTCCCTCAGGCCCTGCTCACCAGGCCCTGCTTTCCTGGGCCCAACTTCCCCTGGCCCTGCTCCCTTGGGCCATGCTCCTCTGCTCCCTACTTTCCCTGTACCCTTCCCCCCTGGGCCCTGCTCCACCTCATCTTGCTCTGCATGGGCCCTGCTCTACTGGGCCCTTCTCCCCCTGTTCCCTGCTTCTCGTGGGGTTGCTCCTCCTATCCCAGCTCCCCCTTGCCCTACTTCCCCGGGGCCGGCAACACCAGAACCTGCTCCCTCTGGTAATGTTCTCCTTCGGCCCTTTTTTGCCTGGGCCCTGCTCCCCTGGCCCATCTCTTCCTGGCTCTGCTCCCTGTGGGCTCTGCACCCCTAGCCTTGCTCTCCTTATCCCTGGTCCTCTAATACTCCTCTCCCTGGACCTTGCCCCACCTGCTCCATCTGGGCCCTGCCCACCCTGGCCCTGTCCCCTGAGCCCTACTCCCTCCAGGCCTGGTCCCCTGTTCCTGCTCCCCTGACTCTGTTCCCCAGGGCCCTGCTCTCTGGGCCTGCTCCTTCTGGCCCTGCTCCCCTGGGCCCTGCTCTCCTGGGCCCTGCCCCTGCTGGGCCTTTTCCTCTTGGCCCTGCTCTGCTGGGCCCTTCTCTCCCTTGGGCCCTGCTCCTCGTGGCACTGCTCACTGGGTCCCGCTCTCCCCTGCTCCTGCTCTTGGGCTCTGCTCCCCATGGCCCTGATTTCCCTGTGCCCTGCTCCCCCTAGGACCTGCTCCCCCTGGATCCTGCTCGCCCTGGTCCTGTTCCTCATGGGCCCTGCTCACCTCTACTGCTCTCCCTGCCCCTACTCCCTGTGGGCTCTGCTATCCCTAGTACTGGTCTACTGGGCTGTGCTACCCCTGGCTCTCCTCTCTCTGGGCCCTGCTCCCCGCTGTCCTGCTTATCCTAGGACCCTGCTGTCCCTGGCCCTACTGTCCTTCGCACTGTTTCCCCAGGGTCTGCTCCCCCGGTACCTGCTCCTCCTGGGACTGCTCCCCCTGGGACCTGCTCCTCCTGGCCCTGCTCCCATGTGCCCTGTTCCCCCTGGGCTCTGATCCCCTTGAGCACTGCAACTTCTTGGCTGCTCTCCCTGGTTCTGCTTCCTTGGGCCCCGCTCCCACAGGCCCTGCTCCCCCTGGACCTGTTCCTCCTGATCCTGCTCCCCTGGGTCCTGCTCCCTCTGGTCCTGCTCCCCCGAACCCTGCTCCTCCTGGCCCTTCTCCACTAGGCCCTGCTCACCCCTGGACCAGCTCTCTGGGCCCTGCTTTCCCTATTTTTTCATCCCTGAAACCTGTTTCCCCTGTGTCCCGCTCCCCCTGGTCCCTCCTTACCCTGGTCCTGCTCTCCATTGTCCCTGCTACCCTGGTTTTGCTTCCCGTGCCCCAGCTTCCTGTGGGATCTGCTCCCTCTAGCCATGATCTCCTGGGCCTTTCTCCCCGTAGGCCTCCTTTCTATGGGGCCTGCTCCACGTTGTTCTGCTCCTCCCGGCCGTGCTCCCACTGGCCCTTCTCCCCTGGGCCCTGCTCCCCCTAGTCCTGGTTCCTTGGGCCCTACGACCCTGGACCTGCTCTCCTGGGTCCTATTCCCCTTGGCCTGCTTCCCTGGGCCCTGTTCCTCCCTGTCCCTGCTCCCCTGGGCTGTGCTCCTCTGGTACTGCTACCCCTGGGCCCTGCTCTTCGTGGCCCTGCTCCGCTAGGCCCTTCTACCCGCTGGGCTCCACGACCCTTGAGCCCTGCTCCCCTGTCCCTACTCCCTCAGGCGCCAGTCCCTGTGGGCTCTGCTCCTACTATCCCTGCTGTCCTGCAATACCCCGGACCCTATTCTCCCTGATTTCTGATTCTCCTGGGCCCTGCTCCTTTTGGCCCTGCTTTCCTGGGCCCTGCTCCCCACTGGGATCACCTCTTCCTGAGTCCTGCTCCCGCTTAGCCCTGCTCGCCCTTTTCCTGCTTCTCCGGGCCCCATTACCTCTGGCCCTCCTCACCTGGCCCTGCTTTCCTCGGCCCAACTTCCCCTGGCCCTGCTCTTCTGGGCCATGCTCCTCTCCACCCTACTTCCTCTGGACCCTTTCCCCCTGGATCCTCCCCCACCTGCTCCTCCTGGGCCCTGCCCACCCTGGCGCTGTCCCCTGGTCCCTACTCCCCCCAGTCCTGCTCCCCTGTTCCTGCTCCCCTGACTTTGTTCCCCAGGGCCGTGCTCTCTGGGCCTTCTCCCCCTGGCCCTGCTCCCCTGGCCCTGCTCCCCTGGGTCATGCTCTCCTGAGCCCTGCCCTCCCTGGGCTCTTTACCTCCTGGCCCTGCTCTGCTGGGCCCTTCTCCTTCTTGGGTCCGGCTCCTCGAGGCTCTGCTCACTGGATCCCGCTCTCCCCTAGTCCTGCTCTTGGGCACTGCTCCCCCTGGGCTTTGTTTTCCCTGTGCCCTGCTCCCCCAAGGCCCTGCTCCCCCTAGTCCTGTTCCCCATGGGCCCTGCTCACCTGTACTGCTCTCCCTGCCCCTACTCCCTGTGGGCTCTGCTATCCCTAGCACAGATCTTCTGAGCTCTGCTAACCCTGGCCCTCCTCCCCCTGGGCCCTGCTCCCCCCTGTCCTGCTTACCCTAGGACCCTGCTGTTCCTGGCCCTGCTGTCCCTCGCACTGCTTCCCCGGGGCCTGCTCCCCTGGTACGTGCTCCTCCTGGTATTGCTCCCCCTCGTCTTGCTCCCCTTTGGACCTGCTCCTCTTGGCCCTGCTCCCATGTGCCCTACTCCCATGTGCCCTGCTCCCCCTGGGCTCTGTTTCCCCTGAGCACTGCAACTTTTGGCCCTGCTCTCCCTGGTCCTGCTTCCTTGGGCCCCGCTCCCATTGGTCCTGCTCCCCCAGACCCTTCTCCTTCTGGCCCTTCTCCACTGGGCCCTGCTCACCCCTGGACCTGCTCTCTGGGCCCTGCTTCCCCTGACTTTGCTTCCCTGGACCCTGGTTCCTCTGTGCCCCACTCCCCCTGGTCCCTCCTCCCCCTGGTCCTGCTCTCCATTTTCCCTGCTACCCTGGTTTTGCTTCAGGTGCCCCAACTCCCTGTGGGATCTGCTCCCCCTAGCCATGCTCTCCTGGGCCTTTCTCCCTGTAGGCCTCCTTTCTATGGGGCCTGGTCCACGTGGTCCTGCTTCTCCTGGGCCCTGCTCCCCCCAGTCCTGGTTCCGTGGACCCTAGGACCCTGGACCTGCTCTCCTTCGTCCTATTCCCGCTGGCCTGCTCCCCTGGGCCCTGACCCTCCCTGTCCCTGCTTCCCTGAAATGTGCTTCTCTAGTACTGCTACCCCTGGGCTCTGCTCCTACTAGCCCTGCTCTCCTGGGCCCTGCTCCCCAGATCCTACTGTCCTTTGGCCGTCTTCCCCTTGGCCCTGTTCCCCTGGGCCCTATTCCCTCCAGTCCTGTTCCCCTGGGCCCTTCTTCCCCTGGGCCCTGCTCCCCATCGGCCAAGCTCCCCCGGGCCCTAATCCCCCTGTTCCCTGCTTCTCCTGGGTTCTGCTTCCCCTGGCCCTGCTCTCTATTGCCCTGCTTCCCTGGCCCTCCTCCTCTGGGACCTGCTATCCCTGGTACTGCTCTCACGGGGCCCTTGTCCCCCTTGCCCGTTTCTCCCTGGCTATGCTCCCCTGGGCCCTGCTCCTATGGTAACTTCTTTCACTGGCCCTACTCCCTGTAGGCAATGTTCCCCTTAGCCCTGCTCTCCTGGGCTCTACACCCCCTGGTCCTACTCTCCCTGGGCCCTGCTCTGCCCGGTCCTGCTCCTCCTGTGTGTTGCTCCTCATGGTCCTGCTCCTTTGGGCCCTACTTCCCGCAGTCCTGCTCCACTGGGCCCTGCACACCAGGCCCTGCTCCCCTGGTCCCTGCTCTTCTGGGCCTTGCTTCCCTTGGCCTTCTCCCCTGGGCTCTGCTCCCCCTGGCACTGCTCCCCCTGGCCCTTTTCTTCTGGCTCTACTCCCCCTGGCTCTGCTCCCCTGGGGCCTGCTACTCTTGGACCTGATCTCCCTGGCCCTTCTCCCTTGTGTCCTGCTCTCCCTGGCCGTTATGCTTTGGGTCCTGCTCCCCCTGTGTCCTGCTCCCCTGGGACCAGCTCCCCCTATGTCCTGGTTCCCCTTGCCCTGCTCCCCTGGATTGTTCTTCCTTTGTCCCTGCTTCCCCTTGGTTCTGCTCCCCCTGAGCCCTGCTCCCTCTATGCCCTGCTACCCTTGTTCTGCTTCCCTGGTCGGCTCTCCCTATGGCCATGTTCCACCTGGCCTTTTTTCCCCTGACCCTGCTTTCCTGGGCTTTGCTCCCCTTAGCCTTGCTGCCTTTGGTCTGTTCCCCCAGGAGCTGCTTCTCCTGGTTTTGCTCCCCTGGTCCCTGTTGCCCCCTGCGCCCTGCTCCCCTTGGTTCTGTTCCCCTGGGCCCTGGTTTCCCTGTGCCCTGCTCCCTTCTGGCCCTGCTCCCTGGGCTCTGCTCCCCCTGGTTCTGCTCCCCCTGGCCCTTTTATCCTGGCTCTGCTCAATGGACCCTGCTCCTCATGAGTCCTGTTCCCCCAGTCTGTGCTCCCCTAGGCCCTGCTCCCCCTTGGACCTGCTCTCCCTAGTCCTGCTTCCACAGGCCCCACTCCCTCTGGCCCTGCTCTCCCTGGCCCTGCTCCCTGGGCCCTGATCCCCTGGTTCTGCGCCCCCTGGGACCTGCTCCTCTGGTCCTTCGCCCCCTTGGCCTACTCCCTGTGCCCTCTGCTCCCTCTAGCCCTGATCTCCTGGGGCCTGCTCCTCCTGGTCCTCCTCTCCCTTGGCCCTGCTTCCCTGTACCCTGCTCCCCCGTACCCTGCTCCCCCAGGCCTTGCTCCCCGAGGCCCTACTCCCCCCAGTCCTACTCCCCTGGGCCCTGCTTCTCCTGGTTCTGCTCGTCCTGGACCTTGTTCCCCTGGACTCTGCTCCCCCTGGGCCATGATCCCCCTGGGTCATGCTCCCCCTGGTCCTGCTTCCCTGGGCCCTGCTTCCCCTGGCCCTCTTCCCCAGACACTGCTCCCCAGGCCCTACTTTCCCAGGCCCTCTCCCCAAGTTCCTGCTCCCCCATGGCCCTGCTTCCCCAGGCCCTGCTTTCCCTAGACCTGTTCACCTTGGGCTCCACTCCCTCTGGGTCAAGCTCCTCCTAGGACCTTCTCCCCTTGGTCCTGCTTCCCTGCTCCTAACTCCCCCTGGAACTGCTTGTCTGCACCTCATTCCCTTGGCGCTCCTCCCCCTGGCCCTATTCCCCTTGACCCGGCTCCCCTGTACCCTGCTCCCTCTGGTCCTGTTTCCCTGGCCCTGCTCCCTATGGGCCCTGCTCCCTATGGGCCCTGCTCCCCATGGGCCAGGATCTTACTGGCCCTAATCCCTGGCCATGCTTCCCCTGACTCTACTCACCTGGGCCCTGCTCCCTTGGGTCCTGCTTCCCCTGGCCCTGCTCCCCTGGGGTCTATCCCCCTGGGCCCATCTCCCCCTAGACCCTGCTCCCCCTTCTTTGCTCCCCATAGGCCCTGGTAACCCGGGCACTTCTCCCCCCGTTCCCTGCTTCTCCTGGGCCCTACTCCCATGGCCCTGCTCCCCCTGGCCCTTTTCTCCTTGGCTCTGCTCCCCTGGCCCTGCTCCTCTGGCACCTGCTCTCCCTGGTCCTTTTCCCCCTGGCCCTGCTCCCACTGTCCTGGTCTCCCTGGCCTGGCTCCCCTGGGCCCTGCTCCTCCTGGACCTGCTCCCCTGGGCCCTGCTCCCACCTGGCTGTGCTCTCTGGGCCTTGCTCCTATGACACCTTCTCTCCCTGGCTGAGCTCCACTGGGCCCTTCTCCTCCTGGGCCCTGCTCCCATCTGGCCATGCTCCCTAGGCTTTGATCCCCCTGGTTATGCTCCCCATGGGCCCTGGTTTCCCTGTGCCCCACTTCCACTGGGCCCTGCTTCCCCTGGGCCCTGCTGGCCCTGGTCCTGCTCAACATCGGCCCTGCTCCCCTTACTCTGCTCTCCCTGACCCTACTCCCTGTCGGTGCTCTTCCCCCTTGCCTTGCTCTCCTGGGCCCTGCTCCCTGTAGGCCTACTCTCCCTGGGCCCTCCTGTACCTGGTCCTACTCTTCCTGGACCCTGCTCCCCCAGTCCTGCTCCCCTGGCCCTTGCTCTCCCTGGGCCCTGCTGCCCCTTGGCCCTTCTCCCCCGGCCCTGCTTACACTGGCTCCCCCTGTGTTCTCCTCCCCCTGGCCCTGCTCCCCCTGGCCCAACTCCCTGTGGGCTCTGCTCCCCCTAGTCCTGCTCTCCTGGGCCCTACTCCCCCTGGTCCTCCATTCCCTGGGCCCTGCTCCATCTGGTGCTACCCCTCCCCAGGCCCCTGGTATTTTTCCCCCCTGGTCCCGCTTCCCTGTGCCTCATTCCCCCTGGCCCTGATCCTCCTGGCCTTGTTCCCCCTGACCCTGCTTTTCTGGGCCCTGCTCCCCTGGTCTTGCTCTTCTTGGACCATGTTCCACCTGGTCCTATTCCCCACCCCATGCCCTACTCCCCTGTCACTGCTCTCCATGGGTTCTGCTCCTCCTGGCCCTAATCCCCTGGCCCTGCTCCCCTGGGCCCTTCTCTCCTGGGCACTGCTTCTTCTGCCCTGATCCCCTGGGTTCTGCTCCACCTGGGCCCTGCTTCCTGGCGCCCTGCTCCTCCTGTTTTTGCTCACCATGGGCCCTGCTTCTCCTGGCCATAATCCCCTGGCCCTTCTCCTCCTTTCCTTGCTCTCTAGGGTCCTGTTATATTGGTACCTGCTTCCCCTTGCCCTGTTCCCCTAGGCCCTGCTCCCCCAGCCTCGCTCCCGTGGCCATGCTTCACCTGGTCCTGATAACCATGGTCCTGCTTCCCATGGGCCCTGCTTCCCCTGGACCTAATCCCCTGGGGCCTGCTCCACTTGGCTCTGTTTCCCTGGATCTGCTACCCTGGGCACTGCTCCCTCTGGTCCTGCTTCCCTTGGGCACTACTACTCCTGGCCCTGCTCCCCCCTGGGTTCTGCCCCCCCCCCCGGACCTGTTCCCCCTTGATCCTGCTCCACTGGTCCTGCTTCCCATGTGTCCTGTTTTCCCTGGACTCTACTCCTCCTTGCCCTGCTCCCCTGGGTCCTGTTCCCTGGCCCTGCTCCCACCTGTGCTTTGGTCATCCTGTGCGCTGCACCCCCTTTGCCCTTCTTTCCCTGGCTCTGTTCCCCATGGCTCTGGTCCTCCTTGCCCTGCTCCCTTAGGACCTGCTCTCCCTTACCCTGGTCCCCTGGGCCCTACTCCCATTGAGTCCTTCTCCCCCTGGCCCTCCTCCCCTGGGTCCTGCTCCCCCTGGGTCCTGCTCCCTCTGGCCCTGCTCCCCCCTGGGCTCCAATCCCTCTGAGCCTTGATTTCCCTTGTTCCTGCTCTTCCTGGTCCTGCTTCCTCCGGCCCCACTCCCTCTGGCTCTGCTCCGCTTGGCCCTGTTCCACCTGGCCCTGCTCCCCTGGCCCTGCAACCCCTGGCTCTTCTTGCCCTGGGCCCTAGATTCCCTGTGCCCTGCTTCCCCTAGGCCTTGCTCCCCTGGGCCCTGCTCCCCCTGGCACTGCTCCCCATGGGCCCTGCTCCTCCTGGCCCTTCTCCACCTGGCCCTGCTCCCCTGGGCCCTACTCCCCCTGGGAACTGCTCCCCCTACACCCGCTCCCTGGGCCCTGCTCCTCCTGGACCCTCCTCCCCCTACCCCTGCTACCCTGGCCCAGCTCCCTCTGAACCTAATTCCCTGTGGGCTTTGAACCTAACTCCCTTCTCTCCTGGGCCCTGCTCCTCCTGGTCCCTAATCCCCTGTTCCCAGCTCTCCCCGGCCCTTCTCCTTCTGAGCCCTGCTCCCCATGGTCTTGCTCCACATGGGCCGTGCTACCCAGGGCGCTGCTCCCCCTGTTCCCTACTTCTCCTGGGCCCTGCTCCCCCTGTTCCCTGCTTCTCCTGGGCCCTGCTCCCCCTGGTACTGTTCACCCTGGCTCTGTTGCCCTTGGCTCTGCTCCCTGGGCTCCTGTTCCCATTGTGTCCTCCTCCCCGTGGACCTACTCCTCTGAGCCCTGCACCCATGTGTCTTGCTCTCCCTGATCCTGCCTCCCGTGCCCTGCTCCACCTGGCCCTGCTCCCCCATGGCCCTGCTCCCCCTGATTCTGCTCCCCCTCGGCCCTGATTTTCCTGTGCCCTGATCCCCCTGGTCCTTCTCCCCATGGGCCCAGTTTTCCTGGCCCTGATCCACCTGGCCCTTCTCTCTGTGGGCTCTGCTCTCCCTAGCCTTGCTCTCCCGGGCCCTGCTCCCCATAGGCCTCCTCTCCCTGGGCCCTGCTCCACCTGGTCCTGCTCCTCCTGGGCCATGCTTTCCCTGGCCCTGCTCCCCAAGGCCCTGCTCCCCGGGAAACTTCTCTCACTGGCCCTGCTCCTCCAGGCACTGCTCCCCTGGGCTGTACTCCTTCTGGCACTGCTCTTCCTGGGCCCTGCTCCCTCTGGCCCTACTCTCCTGGTCCCTGATCCCCACTGGGCTACGCTCCCCCCTGAGCCCAGCTCCCCCTTGAGCCTGCTCCCCCTGGTCCTGCTTCCCCAGGCCCCGCTCCCTCTGGCCATGCTCTCACTTGGCCCTGCTCCCTCTGGCCCTGCTCCCCTGGGTCCTGCTCCCCGTGTGTCCTGCTCTCTCTGGCCCTGCTCCCCTGGGCCCTGCTCCCTCGGGCCCTGCTCCTCCTGCCCTTGCTCCCCTGGGTCCGGCTCCCTACTGGTCTCCACTCCCCACTGGGCCTGCTCGCCCTTGGCCCTGATCTCCTGGTCCTCTTTCCCCAGGCCCTGCTCACCTTTGCCGTGCTCCTCCTGGCCCTGTTTCCCCTGGCCCTGACTCCTGGGCACTGCTTCCGCTGCTTGTGCTTCCCTTGGGGCCTGCTCCCCCTGGCCCAGTTCCCCTGGGTTGATCTCCCTATGGGACCTGCTCGCCCTGGGCCCTGCCCCGCCCTGGGCTCCACTCCCCCTGAGGCCTGGATTCCCTTATCCCTGCTCCCCCTGATCCTGCTTCCCTAGGCCTCACTCTCTCTGGCCTTGTTCCCCTGGGGCCTGCACCCTGAACCCCATGGTTCTTCTGCTCCTGGGCCCTGATTTCCATGTGCCTCCTTCCCCTAGGCCCAGCTCCCCCTGGGCCCTGCCCCTCCTGGCCATAATACCCTGGCCCTTCTCCCCTAGCCCTGCTCCCCTGGGCCCTACTCCCCTGGGGCTTCTTCCTCTACCTCTGGTCCCCAGGACCCTGTTCCTCCTGGGCCCTCTTCCCCCTACCTTGCTCCGCTGGGTCCTGCTCCTCCTGGTCATTGTCCCCTTGGAACCTGCTCCCCCTGGGCCTGCTCCCCCTGGTGCGGCACTCCCTTGGCCCTTCTACCTCTGGCCTTATTCCTCCTGAGACCCTCACCTCTGGGCCCTACTCCCTCCACTCCTGCTCCCCTCTTCGTGCTCCCCTGACTCTGTTCCCCAGGGCCCTGCTCTCTGGGCCTGCTCCCCCTGACCCTGCTCCCCTGGGCCCGGCTCTCCTGGGCCTTGCCCCCCCCGTTCCCTTTTCCTCCTGGCCCTGCTCTGCTGGGCCCATCTCCCCCTGGGCCCTGCTCCTCGTGGCACTGCTCACTGGGTCCCGCTCTCCCCTGGTCCTGCTCTTGGGCCCTGCTCCCCCTGGGCCCTGTTTTCCCTGTGCCCTGCTCTCCCTAGGCCCTGCTCCCCCTGGATCCTGTTCCCCTGGTCCTGTACCGTATGGGCCCTGCTCACCTGTACTGCTCTCCCTGCCTCTACTCTCTGTGGGCTCTGCTATCCCTAGCACTTATCTACTGGGCTCTGCTACCCCAAGCCCTCCTCTCACTGGGCCCTGCTCCCCCTGTTTTGCTTACCATAGGACCCTGCTGTTCCTGGCTCTGCTGTCCCTAGCACTGCTTTCCCTGGGCCTGCTCCCCCGGTACCTGCTCCTACTGGTACTGCTCCCCCTGGTCTTGCTCCCCTTGGGCCCTGCACCTCATGCCCCTGCTCATATGTGCCCTGCTCCCATGTGCCCTGCTCCCGCTTTGCTCTGTTCCCCCTGAGCACTGCAACTTCTTGGCCCTGCTATTCATGGTCCTGTTCCTTGGGCCCTGCTCCCACTGGCCCTGCTCCCCCTGGAACTGTTCCTCCTGATCCTGCTCTCCTGGGAGCTGCTCCCTCTGGTCCTGCTCCCCCGGACCCTGCTCCTCCTGGCCCTTCTCCACTGGGCCCTGCTCACCCCTGGACCTGTTCTCTGGGCCCTGCTCCCCCTGATTTTTCTTCCCTGGACCCTGGTTCCTCTGTGCCCTGCTCCCACTGGTCCCTGCTCCCCCTGGTCCTGCTCTCCATTGTCCCAGCTACCCTGGTTTTGCTTCCCGTGCCCCAACTCCCTGTGGGATATGCTCCCCCAAGCCAGACTCTCCTGGGCCTTTCTCCCTGTAGGCCTCCTTTCTATGGGGCCAGCTCCACGTGGTCCTGCACCTCCTGTGCCCTGCTCCCACTGGCCGTACTCGCCTGGGCCGAGCTCCACCCAATCCTAGTTCCTTGGGCCCTACGACCCTTGACCTGCTCTCCTGGGTCCTATTCCCCCTGGCCTGCTCCCCTGGGCTGTGCTCCTCTGGTACTGCTACCCCTGGGCCCTGATCCTCCTGGCCCAACTCCGCTAGGCCCTTCTACCCCCTGGGCTCCGCGACCATTGAGCCCTGATCCCCTGTCCCTGCTCCCTCAACCCCACTTCTTGTGGGCTCTGCTCCTACTAGCCCTGCTCTCCTGGGCCCTGCTCCCCAGATCCTCCTTTCCTTTGGCCCTCTTCCCCCTGGCACTGTTTCCCTGGGCCCTATTCCCTCCATTCCTGTTCCCCTGGGCCCCTCTTCCAATGGGCCCTGCTCCCCATGGGCCCAGCCTCCCCGGGGCCCTTATCCCCCTGTTCCCTGCTTCTCCTGGGTTCTGCTTCCCCTGGCCCTGCTCCCTACTTCCCTGCTTCCCTGGGCCTCCTCACCTGGGACCTGCTATCCCTGGTACTGCTCTCACTGGGGCCTTGTTTCCCTTGCCCTTTTCTCCCTGGCTATGCTCCCCTGGGCCCTGCTCCTCTGGTAACTTCTTTCCCTGGCCCTACTCCCTGTAGGCACTGTTCCCCTTAGCCCTGTTCTCCTGGGCTCTGCACTTTTTGGTCTTCCTTTCCCTGGGCCCTGCTCTGCCCGGTCCTGCTCCTCCTGGGTGCTGCTCCTCATGGTCCTGTTCCCTTGGGCCCTACTTCCCGCAGTCCTGCTCCCCTGGGCCCTGCACACCAGGCCCTGCTCCCCTGGGCCCTGCTCTTCTGGGCCTTGCTTCCCTTGGACTTCTGCCCTGGGCTCTGCTCCCCCTGGTTCTACTCCTCTAGGCCCTCCTACCCTGGGCCCTGCTCCCTCTAGTCCTGCTTTCCTGGACCTACCACCTTCTTGTCCTTGCTCCCCCGGTCCTGTTTCCAGGGCTCTACTCCCTATGGAACTGGCCCCCTTGGCCCTCCTCTCCTGGGCCCTGCTTCCCTGTGCCCTGCTACTCCAAACTCTGCTACCCCTGACTCTGCTCCCACTGGCCCAACTCTCTATGGGCTCTGCTCCCCATAGACCATGCACCTGAGCCATGCACCTCCAACCGATGCTCCCCATGGGACCTGCTCCCCTAGGCCGGAAATCCGGGGCCTTGCACCCCCATGTACTTCTCTCCCTGGGCCCTTCTACCCTTGGCCCTTTTCCTTCTGGCCCCACTCCCCATAGTCCTGCTCCCCCAGGCCATGCTCTCCCTGATACTCATCCCCATTGGCCCTTCTCCCTCTGGCCCTACTCCCTGTGGGCTCTGTACTCCCTAGCCCTGCTCTCCTGGGCCCTGTTCCCCTTGGTCCTCCTCTTCCTGGACCCTGATCCACCTGCCCTGGTTCTGCTCCCCTGGGCCTTACTCCCTCCAGTCCTGTTCCCCAGGGCCCTGCTCCCCCTGTTTATGCTCCTCCTGGGCCTAGGTCAACCTGGAACCCGCTCCCACTTGGCCTGCTCCCCTGGGCCCTGTACCCCTTGTGTCCTGCTTCCGCTTGCCCTGCTCACCATGGGCCCTTTCGCCCTGGCCCTGCTCCCCATGGGCCCTGTTCTTCTGGTCCCTGCTTTCCCTGGGCCTGCTCCCCTGGGCCATACTTTTTCTTGGCTCTGCTCCCCTGTGCCCTATTCCCCCTGGGACCTTCCACCTTGGGCCCTGCTCCTCCTGGTATTGCTCCCCATGGGCTTGGCTCCCCCGGACCCTTCTTCCCCTGTTCTCTGCTTCTCCTGGGCCCTGATCCCCCTAGCCATGCTCCTCCTTGCCCTGTTCCCCCTGGCTCTGCACCTCTGGGCCCTACTCCCCTGAGCTGTGCTCCTCTGTGGCCCTGCTCCCCTAGGCCATGCTCCCTCTGGTCCTGCTCACTCAGGCTGTACTCCACCTGTCCCTGATCCACTGGGCCCAGCTCTATTTGGCCCTGCTCCCTCTGGTCCTGATTTCCTGGATGACTGCTCCCCATTTCATTGGGCCCTTCTCCCCCTGGCCCTAATACCCTGGTTCTGCTCTCCTGTGGACTGCTCCACTTGGTCCTGATAACCAAGGCCATGCTCGCCATGGGGCTTGCTCCTCCTGGACCTAACTCCTGGCCCTGCACCCCCTGGCCCTTCTCCCCTGGGCCCTGCTTCTCCTTAGCCCTGCTTCCCCTGGCCCTGCTTCCAGTGACCCTGCTCCTTCTGGACCCTGCTCCCCCTGGGTCCTGCTCTCTTGGGGTTCTGCTCCCCATGGTCTTGCCCCTCATGGTCCGTAATATCCCGGACCCTATTCTCCCTGATTTCTGATTCTCCTGGGCCCTGCTCCTCCTGGCCTTGCTTTCCAGGACCCTGCTCCCCACTGGGCTCATCTCTTCCTGAGTCCTGCTCCCGCTTTGCCCTGCTCGCCCTGTTTCTGCTTTTCTGGGCCCCATTCCCTCTGGCCCTGCTCACCTGGCCCCTACTTCCCCGGCCCATCTCCCCTGGGCCATGCTCCTCTGGACCCTGCTCCCTTGCACCCTACTTCCCCTGGACCCTTTCCCCCTGGGCCCTGCTCCACCTGGTATTGCTCCGCATGGGAACTTCTCCCCCTGTTCCCTGCTTCTCTTGGGCCTTGCTCCCCCTATCCAATCTCCGCCTTGCCCTACTTCCCCGGGGCCCTCTCCTCCAGGACCTGCTCCCCCTCGTAAAGCTCTCCCTGGGCCGTTTTCCGCCTGGGCCCTGCTCGCCTGGCCCTTCTCCTCCTGGCTCTACTCCCTGTGGGCTCCTCACCCCTAGTCTTGCTCTAATCATCCCTGGTCCTCTAATACTCCTCTCCCTGGACCCTGCCCCAGCTGCTCCTCCTGGACCCTACCCACCCTGGCCCTGTCCCCTGGGCCCTACTCCCTCCAGTCCTGCTCCCCTGTTCCTGCTCCCCTGTTCCTGCTCCCCTGACTCTGTTCCCCAGCGCCCTGCTCTCTGGGCCTGCTCCCCCTGGGCCCTGTTTTCCCTGTGCCCTGCTCCCCCTAGGCCCTGCTCCACCTGGATCTTGCTCCCCCTGGTCCTGTTCCCCATGGGCCCTGCTCACCTGTACTGCTGTCCCTCCCCTCTGTGGCCTCTGCTATCCATAGCACTGATCTACTGGGCTCTGCTATCCCTGGCACTCCTCTCCCTGGTCCCTAATCCTTCCTGTCCTGCTTACCCTTGGACTCTGCTGTCCCTGGCCCTGCTGTCCCTCACACTGCTTCCCCTGAGCATGCTCTCTTGGTACCTGCTCCTCCTGGTACTGTCCCCCCAACTTGATCTCCTTGGGCCCTGCTCCTCCTGGCCCTGCTCCCATGTGCCCTGCTCCCCCTGGGCTGTTCACCCTGAGCACTGCAATTTCTTGGCCCTGCTCTCCCTGATCCTCCTTTTTTGGGCTCTACTCCCACTGGCCCTGCTCCCCCTGGACCTGTTCCTCCTGATCCTGCTCTGCTGGGACCTGCTCCCTCTGGTCCTGCTCCCCAGGACCCTGCTCCTCCTGGTCCTTCTCCACTGGGCCCTGCTCACCCTTGGACCAGCTCTCTGGGACCTACACCCCTGATTTTGCATCCCTGGGCTCTTTTTCCCCTGTGCCCCGCTCCCCCTGGTCCCTCCTCCCCCTAGTCCTGCTCTCCATTGTCCCTGCTACCCTTGGTTTGCTTCCCATCCCCCAATCCCTGTGGGATCTGCTCCCCCTAGCCATGCTCTCCTGAGCCTTTCTCCCCATAGGCCTCCTTTCTATGGGGCCTGCTCCACGTGGTCCTGCTCCTCCTCGGCCTTGCTCCCACTGGCCCTTCTCCTCTTGGCTCTCCTCCCCCCAGTCCTGGTTCCTTGGTCCCTACAACCCTGGACCTGCTCTCCTTGGTCCTAATCCCCTGGCCTGCTGCCCTGGACCCTGATCCTCCCTGTCCCCGCTCCCCTGGCCTGTGCTCCTCCGGTACATCTACACCTTGGCCATGCTCCTCCTGGCCCTGCTCCGCTAGGCCCTTCTACCCTGGGCTCCGCTACCCTTGAGCCCTGCTCCCCTGTCCTAATCCCTCACGCCCCACTACCTTTGGGCTCTGCTCCTAATAGCCCTGCTCTCCTGGGCCCTGCTCCCCAGATCCTCCTGTCCTTTGGCCCTGTTCCCCTGGGCCCTATTCCCTCCAGTCCTATTCCACTTGGCCCTTCTTCCCCTGGGCCCTGCTCCCCATGGGCCAAGGTTCCCCAAGCCCTTATCCCCTTGTTCTCTGTTTCTCCTGGGTTCTGCTTCCCCTGGCCCTGCTCCCTATTGCCCTGCTTCCCTGGGCCTCCTCCCCTGGGACCTGCTATCCCTGGTACTGCTCTCACTGGGCCGTTGTCCCCCTTGCCCTTTTCTCCCTGGCTATGTTCCCCTCAACCCTACTCCTCTGGTAACTTCTTTCCCTGGCCCTATTCCCTGTAGGCACTGTTCCCCTTAGCCCTGCTCTCCTGGGCTCTGCACCCCCTGGTCCTCCTCTCCCGGGCAGGGCAATAGGGAACAGGGTCAGGGGAAGCTGAACCCAGGAGAAGCAGGGAACAGAGGGATTAGGGCCTTTGGGAGCTGGGCCCATGGAGAGCAGGGCCCAGGGGAAGAAGGTCCCAGGGGAACAGGACTGGAGGGAATAGGGCACAAGGGAACAGGGCCAGGGTGAACAGGGCCTAAGGACAGGAGGATCTGGGGAGCAGGGCCCAGCAGAGTAGGGCTAGTATGAGCACACCCCACAGGGAGTGTGGACTGAGGGAGCAGGGACAGGGAAGCAGGGCTCAAGGCAAGCAGAGCCCAGGGAGTAGAAGGGCCTAGCAGAGCAGGGCGGGGAGGAACAGGGCCCAGGGGTAGCAGTACCAGAGGAGCACAGACCAGGGGAGCAGGGACAGGGAGGATCAGGGCCCATGGGAGCACGCCAGGGGGAATAGGACCAAGGAGAGCAGGTCCATGGTCGTAGGACCCAAGGAAACAGGACTGGGGGAGCAGGGCCCAGGGGAGAAGGGCCAGTGGGAGCACGGCCTGGAGGAGAAGGACAACGTGGAGCAGGCTCCATAGAAAGGAGGCCTACGGGGAGAAAGGCCCAGGAGATCATGGCTAGAGGGAGAAGATCCCACAGGGAGTTGGGGCACGGGAAGCAAAACCAGGGTAGCAGGGACAATGGAGAGCAGTACCAGGGGGAGGAGGGACCAGGGGGAGCGGGTCACAGGGGAAACAGGGTCCAGGGAAGCAAAATTAGGGGGAGCAGGGCACAGAGAGCAGGTCCAGGGGTGAGCAGGGCCAGACGAGAAGGGCCAGGAGGAGCAGCGTCCAGGGGAGCAGGACCAGAGGGATCAGGTCTCAGGGGAGCAGGATCAGGAGGAACAGGTCCAGGGGGAGCAGGGCCAGTAGGAGAGGGGCCCAAGGAAGCAGGACCAGGGAGAGCAGGGCCAGGAAGTTGCAGTGCTCAGGGGGAACAGAGCCCAGGGGACCTGGGCACATGGGAGCTGGGCCAGGAGGAGCAGGTCCCAGGGGGAGCAGTATTAGGAAGAGCAGGTACCGAGGAAGCTGGCTCCGGGGAAGCAGTGCGAGGGACAGCAGGGCCAGGGACAGCAGGGTCCTAGGGTAAACAGGACGGGGGGAGCAGGGCCCAGGGGAGGAGGGCCAGGGATAGCAGAGCCCAGTAGATCAGTGCTAGGGATAGCAGAGCCCGCAGAGAGTAGGGGCAGGGAGAGCAGTACAGGTGAGCAGGGCCCATGGGGAACAAGACCAGGGGGAGCAGGATCCAGGCAGAGCAGGGCCTAGGGGGAGCAGGGAACAGGGAAAACAGGGCCAAGGGGGAGCAGAGCCCAAGAGCAGGACCAGGGGAGAGCGGGACCCAGTGAGCAGTGCCACGAGGAGCAGGGCCCAATGAGGAAAGGGCCCAGCAGAGCAGGGACAGGAGAAAAAGGGCCCGGGGGGGCAGGGCCCAGGAGAGCAGGGCCCAGGGGAGCAGGGCCAAGGGGAGCAGGCCCAGAGATCAGGGCCCTGGGGAACAGAGTCAGGGGAGCAGGAACAGGGGAGCAGGACTGGATGGAGTAAGGCCCAGGGGCCAGGGCCAGGGTGGGCAGGGCTCAGGAGGAGCAGGTGCAGCAAGGTCCAGGGAGAGGAGTATTACAGGACCAGTGATGAGGAGAGCAAGGCTAGGGGTGCAGAGCCCACAGGGAGTAGAGCCAGGAGGAGAAGGGCCAGGGGAGCAGGGCCCAAGCGGAAATGGGCCCAGGGAGAGCATTACCAGGGGGACCAGGTCCTGGAGGAGCGGGCCACGGGGAAGTAGGGCAAGGGGGAGCTGGGATAGGGGGAGCAAGGCCCAAGAGAAGCAGGGAACAGGGGGAGAGGGCCCAGGGGAGCAGGGCCCATGCGGAGCAAGACCAAGTGGAGCAGGGCCCAGGGGGGAAGTGTCCAGAGGAAGTAGGGTGCAGAGGAGCATGGCCCAGGGGAGCAGGGCCAGGGGAAGTTGGGCCCAGAAAAGCAGGGCCAGGTGAGCAGGGCCAGAGGGAATGGGGCCCGGGGAGGCAGGAACAGGGCGAGAAGGGCTAAGCGGGAGCAGGACTCAGGAAGAGGTGAGCCCAGTTGGGAGCAGGGCCAGGGAAAGCAGGGCCAGGAGGAGCAGGGCCCAGGAGAATCAGAAATCCGGGAGAATAGGGTCCGGGGTATTACGAACCATGTGGGGCAAGACCATGGGGAGAAGAGCCCACGGAGAGGAGAGCAGGACCTAGGGGGAGCAGGGCTCGGGGGAGCAGGGTCAAAGGAAGCAGGGCCAGGGGAAGCAGGGCTGAGGAGGAGCAGGGCCCAGTGGCACAGGGCCAGGGGGTTTAGGGCCAGGGGTTAGGTCCAGGAGGTGCCAGCCCCATGGGGAGCAGGGCCATGGCTATCAGGACCAAGTGGAGCAGGCCACAAGGAGAGCAGAACCAGGGGATTAGGGCCTGGGGAAGAAGGGCTCAATGCAAGGGGAGCAGTCTCCCAGGAAATCAGGACCAGAGGGAGCAGGGCCAAATAGAGCGGGGCCCAGGGGAGCAGGTTCAGGGGGAATACTGCCTGAGTGAGCAGGACCAGAGGGAGCATGGCCCAGGGGAGCAGGGCCACAGAGGAGCACAGCTCAGGGGAGTAGGGCCCAGAGGTGCAGAGCCAGGGGAAACAGGGCAAGGAGGAGCATGGCTAGGGGGATCAGGGTCCAGGAGAAGCAGAGAACAGGAAAAGAAGGGTCCGGGGGAGCATAGACCATGGGGAGCAATACCAGGGGAACAGGCCCAAGTGGGAAGGTCCCAGGGGTAATAAGGCACAGGGGAGAAGAGCCAAGGAGGAGTATGACCCAGGGGAGCAGGCCCAACACAAGATGGGACCAGAAGGACAGGGCCCATGGGGAGAAGGGCCAGGGGAAACAGGACACAAGGGGTGCAGGGCCCAGGGGTGCAGGCCAAGTTGGAGCGGTTTCCAGGTTGACCAAGGCGCAGGAGGAGCACAACCAGGGGGAGCAGGGCTGGAGGGAGTAGGGCCTAGGGGAGCAGAACAAGGGCCAGGTGGGTCAGGGTAAAGGAAGAGGAGGCCCAAGGGGAGCAAGGCCGAGGAGAGCAGTCTAGGGAGTACAGAGCCCACACGAAGGAGGGCCAGAGGCAGTAGGGCCAATGGGGAACAGTATCAGTCGAGCATGGCCCGGGGGAGCAGGGCCATGGGGAGTGGGGCCAGGAGGAAAAGGGCCAAGGGTAGAAGGGCCCAGGAGAGAAGTATATGGGGGTGCAGGGCCCCGGAGTTCAGGCCCAGAGGAGCAGGTCCCATGGGGAGCAGTGTTTGGAGGTGCATGGCTCAGGGGCATGGTCTAGGGGGAGCAGAGCCCATAGGGAGTAGGGCCAGGGGGAGCAGAATCAGGGGTAGCTGAGTTTGCAGTAGCAGTGCACAGGGAAGCAGGGCCTAGGAGAGGAGGGCCAGCAGGGCCAGTTCCATAGGGAGTAGAGCCCAGGAAACAGGACCGGGGGAGCAAGGCCAAGGGGGTGGTAGGTCCAGGAAAGCAGGACCAGAGGGAGCAGGGCCCAGGGTAGGAGGGCCTAGAGGAGGAGAGCCAGGGGGAGCAGAGCCCAGGGGAGAAGGCCAAGGGAAGCAAGGCTCAGAGAGCAGGGCCCAGGGTAGCAGGGCCTGGTGTGAAGGGCAAAGGGTTGCAGGACTGCGGGAAGTAGGGCTCAAGGGAGCAGGACCATGAGGAGCAGTATCCAGTAGGAGCAGGACCGACAGAGCAGGGCCCACGGAGAGGAGGACCAGGGGGTGCAGAGCCCAGGAGAGCAGGGCTAAGGGGAACAGTGCCTACAGGGAGTAGGGCCAGGGAAAGAAGTTACCAGAGGAGCAAGGCCCAGGGGAGCATAGCCAGGAAGAAAAGGGCAAGGGGGACAAGGGCCCAGTGAGAGCAGTACCAGGGATAGCAGGTCCCAGGGGAGGAGGGCCAGGGAAGAAGGGCAATAGGCAGCAGGGCCAGGGGAAGCAGAACCCAGGAGAAGCAGGGAACAGGGGGATTAGGGCCTGGGGGAGCTGGGCCCATGGGGAGCAGGGCCCAGGGGAAGAAGGGCCCAGGGGAACAGGACTGGAGGGAATAGGGCCCAGGGGAACAGGGCCAGGGGGAAGAGGGCCAAAGGACAGGAGGATCTGGGGAGCAGTGCCCAGGAGAGCAGGGCTAGTAGGAGCAGAGCCCAGGGGTAGCAGTACTAGAGGAGCACAGCCCAGGGGAGCAGGGACAGGGAGGGTCAGGGCCCAGGAGAGCAGGCCAAGGGGAATAGGACCAAGGAGAGTAGGTCCAGGGTCGGAGGGCCCAAGGAACAAGGACTGGGGGGAGCAGGGCTCAGGGGAGAAGGACCAGTGGGAGCTGGGCCCAGAAGGAGCAGGACCACATGGAGCAGGCCCCATAGAAAGGAGGCCTACGGGGAGAAAGACCCAGGAGAGCATGGCTAAGAAGAGCAGATCCCACAGGGAGTTGGGGCACGGGAAGCAAAACCAGGGTAGCAGGGACAATAGAGAGCAGGACCAGGGGGAGGAGGGACCAGGGGGAGCGGGGCAGCGGGGAACCAGGGTCCATGGAAGCAAATCAGGGGAAGTAGGGCCCAGAGAGCAGGTCCAGGGGTGAGCAGGGCCCAGTGAAGAACGGCAAGGAGGAGCAGGGTCTGGGGGAGCAGGACCAGAGGGAGCAGGTCCCAGGGGAGCAGGATCAGGAGGAACAGGACCAGGGGGAGCAGGGCCAGGGGGAGCGGGGCCCAAGGAAGCAGGACAAGGGAGAGCAGGGCCAAGAAGTTGCAGTGCTCAGGGGAAACAGAGCCCAGGGGGAGTAGGGCACATGGGAGCAGGGCACATGGGAGCAGGGCCAGGAGGAGCAGGTTTTAGGTTGAGCAGTACCAGGAGGAGCAGGTACCGGGGAAGCAGGCCACGGGGAAGTAGTGCGAGGGACAGCAGGGCCAGGTACAGCAGGGTCCTAGGGTAAGCAGTACAGGGGGGAGCAGGGCCCAGGGAGAGCAGGTCCAGGGGTAGCAGAGCCCAGTACATCAGTGCTAGGAATAGCAGAGCCCACAGAGAGTAGGGGCAGGGAGAGCAGTACAGGTGAGCAGGGCCCATGGGGAACAGGACCAGGGGGAGCAGGGCCTAGGTGGAGCAGGGCACAGGTAAAACAGGGCCCAGGGGGAGCAGAGCCCAAGAGCAGGACCAGGGAAGAGCGGGACTCAGTGAGCAGTGCCACGAGGAGCAGGGCCCAAGTGGGAGAAGGGCCCAGCAGAGCAGGGCCAGGAGGACAAGGGCCCGGGGGGGGGGGGGGCAGGGCCCAGGAGATCCGGGCCCAGGGGAGCAGGGCCAGGGGGAGCAGGCCCAGAGAGCAGGTCCCTGGGGAACAGAGTCAGGAGAGCAGGAACAGGGCAGCAGGACTGGAGGGAGTAGGGCCCAGGGGACAGAGCCAGGGAGGGCAGGGCCCAATGGGAGCAGGTGGGGCAGGTTCCTGGGAGAGGAGTATTAGAGGACCAGGGATGAGGAGTGCAAGGCTAGGGGTGCAGAGCCCACAGGTTGTAGAGCCAGGAGGAGAAGGGCCAAGGGAGCAGGGCCCAGGCGGAAAAGGGCCCAGGGAGAGCCTTACCAGGGGGAGCAGGTCCTGGAGGTTCTGGTCCCCGGGAAGTAGGGCAAGGGGGAGCTGGGATAGCTGGAGCAAGACCCAAGAGAAGCAGGGAACAGGGGGAGAAGAGCCCAGGGGATCAGGCCCCGTAGAAAGGAGGCCTACGGGGAGAAAGGCCCAGGAGAGCATGGCTAGGGGGAGCAGATCCCACAGGGAGTTGGGGCACGGGAAGCAAAACCAGGGTAGCAGGGACAATGGAGAGCAGGACCAGGGGGAGGAGGGACCAGGGGAGTGGGACACAGGGGAACCAGGGTCCAGGGAAGCAAAATCAGGGGGATCAGAACCCAGAGAGCAGGTGCAGGGGTGAGCAGGGCCAGTGGAGAAGGGCCAGAAGTAGCAGGGTCCGGGGGAACAGGACCAGAGGGAGCAGGTCTCAGGGGAGCAGGATCAGGAGGAACAGGTCCAGGGGGAGCAGGGCCAGTGGGAGCGGGGCCCAAGGAAGCAGGACCAGGGAGAGCAGGGCCAAGAAGTTGCAGTGCTCAGGGGGAACAGAGCCCAGGGGGAGCAAGGCACATGGGAACAGGGCCAGGAGGAGCAGGTTTTAGGTTGAGCAGTACCAGGAGGAGCAGGTACCGGGGGAGCTGGCTCCGTGGAAGCAGTGCGAGGGACAGCAGGGCCAGGGACAGCAGGGTCCTTGGGTAAGCAGGACAGGGGGGAGCAGGGCCCAGGGAGAGGAGGGCCAGGGGTAGCAGAGCCCAGTAGATCAGTGCTAGGGATAGCAGAGTCCACAGAGAGTAGGGGCAGGGAGACCAATACAAGTGAGCAGGGCCCATCGGGAACAGAACCAGGGGGAGCAGGATCCAGGGGGTGCAGGGCCTAGGGGGAGCAGGGCACAGGGAAAACAGGGCCCAGGGGAAGCAGAGCCCAAGAGCATGACCAGGGGAGAGCGGGACCCAGTGAGCAGTGCCACGAGGAGCAGGGACCAATGGGGAGAAGGGCCCAGCAGAGCAGGGCCAGGAGGAAAAGAGCCGAGGGGGGCACGGCCCAGGAGAGCTGGGCCCAGGGGAGCAGGGCCAGGGGGAGCAAGCCCAGAGAGCAGGACCCTGGGGAACAGAGTCAGGGGAGCAGGAACAGGGGAGCAGGACTGGAGGGAGTAAGGCCCAGAAGACAAGGCCAGGGTGGGCAGGGACCAGGAATAGCAGGTGGGGCAAGGTCCAGGGAGAGGAATATTAGAGGACCGGGGATGAGGAGGGCAAGGCTAGGGGTGCAGAGCCCACAGGGAGTAGAGCCAGGAGGAGAATGCCAGGCGAGCAGGGCCCAGGCGGAAATGGTCCCAGGGAGATCATTACCAGGGGGAGCAGGTCCTAGAGGAACCGGCCCCGGGGAAGTAGGGCAAGGGGGAGCTGGGATAGGGGGAGCAAGGCCCAAGAGAAGCAGGGAACAGGGGGAGAAGGGCCCCGGGGATCAGGGCCCATGCGGAGCAAGACCAGGTGGAGCAGTGCCCAGGGGGGAAGGATCCAGGGGAAGTAGGGTGCAGAGGAGCATGGCCCAGGGGAGCAGGGCCAGGGGAAGTCGGGCCCAGGAAAGCAGGGGCATGTGAGCAGGGCCAGAGGGAATGGGGCCTGGGGTTGCAGGAACAGGGCGAGCAGGGCTAAGCGGGAGCAGGACTCAGGAAGAGGTGATCCCAGTGGGGAGCAGGGCTCAGGAAAGCAGGTCCAGGAGGAGCAGGGCCCAGGAGAATCAGAAATCAGGGAGAATAGTGTCCGGGGTATTACGGACCATTTAGGACAAGACAATGGGGAGCAGAGCCCATGGAGAGCAGGACCCAGGAGCAGCACGTCTCAGCGGAGCAGGGCCCAGAAGGAGAAGGGTCAAGGGAAGCGGGGCCAGGGGAAGCAAGGCTGAGGAGGAGCAGGCCCAGGGGAGCAGGGCCAAGGGGTTCAGGGCCAGGGGTTAGGTCCAGGAGGAGCAAGCCCCATGGGGAGCAGGGCCATGGCTATCAGGAACAAGTGGAGCAGGACACAAGGACAGCAGAACCAAGGGATTAGGGCCAGGGGGAGAAGGGCCCAATGCAAGGGGGAGCAGTCACCCAGGAAATCAGGACCAGAGGGAGCAGGGCCAAATAGAGCTGGGCCCAGGGGAGCAGGGTCAGGAGGAATACAGTCTGAGTTAGCAGGGCCAGAGGGAGCATGGCCCAGGGGAGCAGGGCAACAGAGGAGCACAGGTCAGGGGAGTAGGGCCCAGAGGTGCAGGGCCAGGGGGAAGAGGGCAAGGAGGAGCATGGCTAGGGGGATCAGGGCCCTGGAAGCAGAGAACAAGAGAAGAAGGGTCCGGGGGAGCAGAGCCCATGGGGAGCAACATCAGGGGCAGCAGGGCCCAAGTGGGAAGGTCCCAGTGGGAATAGGGCACAGGGGAGCAGAGCCAAGGAGGACTATGGCCAAGGGTAGCTGGCCCAAGGAAAGCAGGGACTAGAAGAACAGGGCCCATGGGGAGCAGGGCCAGGGCGAAAGGGCCCATGGGGAGCAGGGCCATGGGAAGCAGGACACAAGGGGTGCAGGACCCAGGGGAGCAGGCCAAGTGGGAGCGGGTTCCAGGTTGAACAAGGCCCAGGAGGAGCATAACCTCGGGGAGCAGGGCCCTGGGGAGCAGGACTGGAGGGAGTAGGGCCCAGGAGAGCAGAACCATGGCCAGGTGGATCAGGGTCCAGGAAGAGGACGACCAAGGGGAGCAGGGCTCAGGAGAGCAGTCTAGGGAGTGCAGAGCCCACAGGGAGGAGGGCCAGAGGGAGTAGGGCCAATGGGGAACAGTATCAGGGAGAGCATGGCCCTGGGAAGCAGGGCCATGTGGAGTGGGGCCAGGACGAAATGTGCCAAGGGTAGAAGGGCCCAGGGACCGAAGTACCTGGGGGTGCAGGGCCCCAGAGTTCAGGCCCAGGGGAGCATGTCCCATGGGGAGCAGGGGTTGGAGGTGCATGGCTCAGGTGTATGGTCTAGGGGGAGCAGAACCCATAGGGAGTAGTGCCAGGGGGAGCAGAGTCAGGGTTAGCAGAGTTTGGAGTAGCAGGCACAGGGAAGCAGGGCCTAGGAGAGGAGGGCCAGGGGATCCAGTTCCATAGGGAGTACAGCCCAGGAAACAGGACCAGGGAAGCAAGGCCGAGGGGGAGGTAGGTCCAGGAAAGCAGGACCAGAGGGAGTAGGGCCCAGGGTAGGAGGGCCTAGAGGAGCAGAGCCAGGGGGAGCAGAGCCCAGGGAAGAAGGCCAATGGAAGCAAGGCCCAGAAGAGCAGGGCCCAGGGGAGCAGGGCCCGGTGTGCAGGGCCCAGGGGAGCTGGACTGCGGGAAGTAGGGCCCAAGGAACCAGGACCATGAGGAGCAACACCCAGGAGGAGCAGGACCGGGCAGAGCAGGGCCCAGGGAGAGGAGGAGCAAGGGGTGCAGAGCCCAGGAGAGCAGGGCTAAGGGGAACAGTGCCTACAGGGAGTAGGGCCAGGGAAAGAAGTTATCAGAGGAGCAGGGCCCAGGGGAGCATAGCCAGGGAGAAAAGACCAAGGGGGACAAGGGCCCAGTGAGAGGAGTACCAGGGATAGCAGGTCCCAGAAGTGAGGCCCAGCGAAGCAGGGCAATAGGGAGCAGGGCCAGGGAAGCAGAACCCAGGAGAAGCAGGGAACAGGGGGATAAGGGCCCAGGGGTGCTGGGCCCATGGGAAGCAGGGCCCAGGTGAAGAAGGGCCCAGGGGAACAGGACTTGAGGGAATAGGGCCCAGGGGAACAGGGCCAGGGGGAAGAGGGCCAAAGGACAGGAGGATCTGGGGAGCAGGGCCCAGGAGAACAAGGCTAGTAGGAGCAGAGCCCAGGGGTAGCAGTACTAGAGGAGCACAGCCCAGGGGAGCAGGGACAGGGAGGGTCAGGGCCCAGTGGAGCAGGCCAGCGGGAATAGGACCAAGGAGAGCAGGTCCAGGGACGTAGGGTCCAAGGAACAAGGACTGGGGCAAGCAGGGCCAAGGGGAGAAGGGCCAGTGGGAGCAGGGCCCAGGAGGAGCAGGACCACGTGGAGCAGGCCCCATAGAAAGGAGGCCTACGGGGAGAAAGGCCCAGGAGAGCATGGCTAGGGGGAGCACATCCCACAGGAAGTTGGGGCACGGGAAGCAAAACCAGGGAAGCAGGGACAATGGAGAGCAGGACCAGGGGGAGGAGGGAGCAAGGGAGCGGGGCACAGGGAACCAGGGTCCAGGGAAGCAAAATCAGGGGGAGCAGGTCCCAGAGAGCAGGTCCAGGGGTGAGCAGGGCCCAGTGGAGAACAACCAGGAGGAGCAGGGTCTGGGTGAGCAGGACCAGAGGGAACAGGTACCAGGGGAGCAGGATCATTAGGAACAGGTCCAGGAGGAGCATGGCCAGTGGGAGCGGGGCCCAAGGAAGCAGGAAAAGGGAGAGCAGGGCCAAGAAGTTGCAGTGCTCAGGGGAAACAGAGCCCAGGGGGAGCAGGGCACATGGGAGCAGGGCACATGGAAGCAGGACCACGAGGAGCAGGTCCCAAGGGGAACAAGACGAGGGGGAAAAGAACCCGGAAGAGCAGGTACTAGGGGAACAGGCCCCGGGGAAGCAGTGCAAGGGACAGCAGGGCAGGGACAGCAGGGTCCTAGGTTAAGCAGGACAGGGGGAATCAGGGCCAAGGGAGAGAAGGGCCAGGGGTAGCAGAGCCCAGATCAGTGCTAAGGATAGCAGAGCCCACAGGGAGTAGGAGCAGGGAGAGCAGTACAGGTGAGCAGGGACCCTGGGGAACAGGACCAGGGGGAGCAGGGCATAGGGGGAGCAGGGCACAGGGAAAACAGGGCCCAGGGGGAGCAGAGCCCAAGAGCAGGACCAGGGGAGAGCAGGACCCAGTGAGCAGTGCCACGAGGAGCAGGGCCCAAGGGGGAGAAGGGTCCAACAGAGCAGAGCCAGAAGGAAAAGGGCCCTGGGGGGGCAGGGCCCAGGAGGCAGGGCCCAGGGGAGCAGGGCCAGGGGGAGCAGGCCCAGAGAGCAGGTCCCTGGGGAACAGAGTCAGTGGAGTAGGAACAGGGTGTAGGACTGGAGGGAGTAGGGCCCAGGGGACAGAGCCTGGGTGGGCAGGGACCAGGAGGAACAGGTGGGGCAGGGTTAGGGAGAGGAGTATTTTAGAACCAGGGATGAGGAGAGCAAGGCTAGGGGTGCAGAGCCCACAGGGAGTAGAGCCAGGAGGAGAAGGGCCAGGCGAGAAGGGCCCAGGCGGAAAAGGGCCCAGGGAGAGCATTACCAGGGGGAGCAGGTCCTGGAGAAGCGTGCCCCAGGGAAGTAGGGCAAGGGGGAGCTGCAATAGGGGGAGCAAGGACCAAGAGAAGCAGGGAACAGGGGGAGAAGGTCCCAGGGGAGCAGAGCCCATGCGGAGCAAGACCAGGTGGAGCAGGGCCCAGAGGAAGTAGGGTGCAGAGGAGCATGGCCCAGGGGAGTAGGGCCAGGGGAAGTTGGGCCCAGGAAAGCAGGGCCAGGTGAGCAGGGCCAGAGGGAATGGGGCCCGGGGAAGCAAGAACAGGGCGAGCCGGGTTAAGCGGGAGCAGCACTCAGGAAGAGGTGAGCCCAGTGGGGAGCAGGGCCCAGGAAAGCAGGGCCAGGAGGAGCAGGACCCAGGAGAATCAGAAATCAGGGAGAATAGGGTCTGGGGTATTACGAACCATGTGGGGCAAGACCATGGGGAGCAGATCCCATGGAGAGCAGGACCCAGGAGGAGCAGGGCTCAGGGGAGCAGGGCCCAGAAGGTGCAGGGTCAAGGGAAGCAGGGCCAGTGGAAGCAGGGCTGTGGAGGAGCACGGCCCAGGGGAGCTGGGCCAGGGGTGCAGGGCCAAGGGTTAGATCCAGGAGGAGCAAGCCCCATGGGGAGCAGGGCCATGGTTATCAGGACCAAGTGGAGCAGGCCACAAGGAGAGCAGAACCAGGGGATTAGGGCCAGGGAGAGAAGGGCCCAATGCAAGGGGAGCAGACACCCAGGAAATCACGACCCGAGAAAACAGGTCCAAATAGAGCTGGGCCCAGGGGAGTAAGGTCAGGGGAAATGCAGCCTGAGTGAGCATGACTGGAGGGAGCATGGCCAAGGGGTCCAGGGCCACAGAGGAGCACAGTTCAGGGGAGTAGGGCCCAGAGGTGCAGAGCCAGGGGGAACAGGGCAAGGAGGAGCATGGCTAGGGGGATCAGGGCCCAGGAGTAGCAGAGAACAGGGGAAGAAGGGTCCGGGGAAGCAGAGCCCATGGGGAGCAATACCAGGGGGAGCAGGGCCCTAGTGGGAAAGTCCCAGGGGGAATAGGGCACAGGGGAGCAGAGCCAAGGAGGAGTATGGCCCAGGTAATAGGCCCAGGGAAAGCAGGGACCAGAAGAACTGCCCATGGGGAGCAGGGCCAGGGCGAAAGGGCCCATGGGGAGCAGGGCCAGGAGAAGCAGGACACAAGGGGTGCAGGGCCCAGGGGAGCAGGCCAAGTGGGAGCGGGTTCCAGTTTGACCAAGGCCCAGGAGGAGCATAACCAGGGGGAGCAGGGCCCTGAGGAGCAGGACTGGAGGGAGTAGGGCCCAGGGGAGCAGCACCAGGGCCAGGTGGATCAGGGTCCTGGAAGAGGTGGACCAAGGGGAGCAGGGCCCAGGAGAGCAGGGCTAGGGAGTGCAGAGCCCAGAGAGAATAGGGCCAGAGGGAGTAGGGCCAATGTGGAAGAGTATCAGGGAGAGCATGGCCCAGGGGAGCAGGGCCATGGAGAGTGGGGCCAGGAGGGAAAGGGCCAAGGGTAGAAGGGCCCAGGGAGAGAAGTACCTGGGGGTGCAGGGCCCCGGAGTTCCGGCCCAGGGGAGTAGGTCCCATGGGGAGCAGCGGTTGGAGGTGCGTGGCTCAGGTGCATGTCTAGGTGGAGTAGAGCCCATAGGGAGTAGGGCCAGGGGGAGCAGAGTCAGGGGTAGCAGAGTTTGGAGTAGCAGGGCACAGGGAAGCCGGGCCTAGGAGAGGAGGACCAGGGGGCCAGTTCCACAGGGAGTAGAGCCCAGGAAACAGTACCGGGGGAGCAAGGCCGAGGGGGAGGTATGTCCAGGAAAGCAGGACCAGAGGGAGCAGGGCTCAGGGTAGGAGGGCCTAGAGGATCAGAGCCAGGGAGAGCAGAGCCCAGTTGAGAAGGCCAAGTGAACAAGGCCCAGAAGAGCAGGGCCCAGGGGAGCAGGGCCTGGTGTGCAGGGCCCAGGGGATCAGGACTGCGGGAAGTAGGGCCCAAGGAACCAGGACCATGAGGAGCAGCACCCAGGAGGAGCAGGACCGGGCAGAGCAGGGCCCACGGAGAGGAGGACCAGGGGGTGCAGAGCCCAGGAGAGCAGGGCTAAGGGGAACAGTGCCTACAGGGAGTAGGGCCAGAGAAAGAAGTTACCAGAGGAGCAGGGCCAAAGGGAGCATAGCCAGGAAGGAAAGGGCAAGGGGGACAAGGGCCCAGTGAGAGCAGTACCAGGGATAGCAGGTCCCAGAGGAGGAGGCCCAGGGAAGCAGGGCAATAGGGAGCAGGGCCAGGGGAAGCAGAACCCAGGAGAAGCAGGGAACAGGGGGATAAGTGCCCGGGGGAGCTGGGCCCATGGGGAGCAGGGCCCAGGGGATGAAGGGCCCAGGGTAACAGGACTGGAGGGAATAGGGCCCAGGGGAACAGGGCAAAAGGACAAGAGGATCTGGGGAACAGGGCCCAGGAGAGCAGGGCTAGTAGGATCATAGCCCAGGGATAGCAGTACTAGAGGAGCGCAGCCCAGGAAAGCAGGGACAGGGAGGTTCTGAGCCCAGGGGAGCAGGCCAGCGAGAATAGGATGTAGGAGAGCAGGTCCAGGGTCATAGGGTCCAAGGAACGAGGACTGAGGGGAGCAGGGCCCAGGGGAGAAGGGCCAGTGGGAGCAGGGCCCAGAGGGAGTGGGGCCTGAGGAGCAGGGACAGGGGAGCAGGGCTCAAGTGTAGCAGAGCCCTGGGGGTAGAAGGGCCAAGTGAAGCAGGGCCAGGAGGATCAGGGCCCAGGGGTATCAGTACCAGAGGAGCACAGTCCAGGGGAGCAGGGTCAGGGAGGATCAGGGCCCAGGGGTTAGGCCAGCGGGAATAGGACCAAGGAGAGCAGATCCAGGGCTGGGGGAGCAGGGCCCAGGGGAGAAGGGCCAGTGGGAGCAGGGCCCGGGAGGAGCAGGACCACGTGGAGCAGGCCCCATAGAAAGGAGGCCTATGGGGAGAAAGGCCCAGGAGATCATGGCTAGGGGGAGCAGATCCCACAGGGAGTTGGGGCACGGGAAGCAAAACTAGGGAAGCAGGGACAATGGAGAGCAGGATCAGGGGGAGGCGGGACCAGGGGCAGCGGGACACATTTGAACCAGGGTCTAGGGAAGCAAAATCAGGGGTAGCAGGGCACAGAGAGCAAGTTCAGGGGTGAGCCGGGCCCAGTGGAGAAGGGCCAGGAGGAGCAGGGTCCGGGGGAGCAAGACCAGAGTGAGCAGGTCCCAGGGCAGCAGGATCAGGAGGAACAGGTACAGGGGGAGGAGGGCCAGTGGGAGCGGGGCCCAAGGAAGCATTTCCAGGAAGACCAGGGAGACAAAGTTGCAGTGCTCAGGGGGAACAGAGCCCACGGGGAGCAGCGCACATGGGTGCAGGGCCAGGAGGAGCAGGTCCCAGGGGAGCAGTACCAGGAGGCACAGGTACCGGGGGACCAGGCCCCAGGGAAGCAGTGCGAGGGACAACAGGGCCAGGGACAGCAGGGTCCTAGGGTAAGCAGGACAGGGGGGAGCAGGGCCCAGGGAGAGGAGGGCCAGGGGTAGCAGAGCCAAGTAGATCAGTGCTAGGGATAGCAGAGCCCACAGGGAGTAGGGGCGGAGAGTGGAGTACAGGTGAGCAGGGCCCATGGGGAACAGGACCAGGGGGAGCAGGATCCAGGGGGAGCAGGGACTAGGGGCAGCAGGGCACAGGGTAAACATTGCCCAAGGGGAGCAGAGCCCAAGAGAAAGACCAGGGGAGAGCGGGACCCAGTGAGCCGTGCCATGAGGAGCAGGGCCCAGGGGGAGAAGGGCCCAGCAGAACAGGGTCAGGAGGAAAAGCGAACAGGGGGGACAAGGCCCAGGAGAGCAAGACCCAGGGGAGCAGGCCAGAAGGAGCAGGCCCAGAGAGCAGGGCCCTGGGGAACAGAGTCAGGAAAGCAGGAACAGGGGAGCAGTTCTGGAGGGAGTAGGGCCCAGGGGACAGGCCCAGGTTGGTGCCCCTGGACCCTGATCCACCTGGCCCTGGTTCTGCTCCCCTGGGCCCTTCTCCCTCCAGTCCTGCTTCCCAGGGCCCTGCTCCCCCTGGTTATGCCCCTCCTGGGCCTTGGTCAACCTGAAACCCGCTCCTACTTGGCCTGCTCCCCTGGGCCCTGCACCCCTTGTGTCCTAGTTCCCCTGTCCCTGCTCCCCATGGGCCCTGTTCTTCTGGTCCGTTCTTTCTCTGGGCCTGCTCCCCTGGGCCATACTCCTCCTTGGCTCTGCTCCCCTGTGCCCTATTCCCCCTGGGACCTTCCCACTTGGGCCCTGCTCCCCCGGGTATTGCTCCCCATGGACTCTGCTTCCCCGGACCCTTCTTCCCCTGTTCTCTGCTTCTCATGGGCCCTGATCCCCCTAGCCATGCTCCTCCTTGCGCTGTTCCCCCTGGCTCTGCACCTCTGGGCCCTACTCCCCTGAGCTGTGCTCCTCTGTGGCCCCGCTCCCCTGGGCCCTGCTCCTACTCAGCCCTGCTTCCCCTGGCCCTGGTTCCCTTGACCCTGCTCCTTCTGGGCCCTGCTCCCCTGAGCCCTGCTCCCCCTGGGTCCTGCTCTCCGTGGGCTTGTTTCCCATGGTCTTGCCCCAAATGGTCCGTAATACCCCGGACCCTATTCTCCCTGATTTCTGATTCACCTGGGCCCTGCTCCTCCTGGCCCTGCTTTCCTGGGCCCTGCTCCGCACTGGGCTCACCTCTTCCTGAGTCCTGCTCCCGCTTAGCCCTGTTCACCCTGTTCCTGCTTCCCCGGGCCCCATTCCCTCTGGCCCTGCTCACCTGGCCCTGCTTTTCTGGGCCCAACTTCCCCTGGCCCTGCTCCCCTGGGCCATGCTCCTCTGCACCCTACTTCCCCTGGACCCTTCCCCCCTGGGCCCTGCTCCACCTGGTCTTGCTCCGCATGGGCCCTGCTCCTCTGGGCCCTTCTCCCCCTGTTCCCTGCTTCTCTTGGTCCTTGCTCCCCCTATCCCAGCTCCCCCTTGCCCTACTTCCCCGGGGCCCGCTCCTTCAGGACCTGCTCCCCCTGGTAATGCTCTCCCTGGGCCCTTTTCTGCCTGGGCTTTGCTCCCCTGGCCCTTCTCCTCCTGGCTCTACTCCCTGTGGGCTCTGCACCCCTAGTCTTGCTCTCCTCGTCCCTGGTCCTCTAATACTCCTCTTCCTGGACCCTGCCCCACCTACTCCTCCTGGGCCCTGCCCACCCTGGCCCTGTCCCCTTGGCCCTACTCCCCCGAGTCCTGCACCCCTGTTCCTGCTCCCCTGACTCTGTTCGTCAGGGCCCTGCTCTCTGGGCCTGCTCCCCCTGGCCCTGCTCCCCTGGGCCCTGCTCTCCTGTGCCCTGCCCCCCCTGGTCTCTTTTCTTCCTGGCCCTGCTCTGCTGGGCCCTTCTCCCCCTTGGGCCCTGCTCCTCGTGGCACTGCTCACTGGGTCCCGCTCTCCCCTAGTCCTGCTCTTGGGCTCTGCTCCCCCTGGGCCCTGTTTTCCCTGTGCCCTGCTCCCCGAAGACCCTGCTCCCCCTGGTCCTGTTCCCCATGGGCCCTGCTCACCTGTACTGCTCTCCGTGCCCCTACTCCTTGTGGGCTCTGCTATCCCTAGCACTGATTTCTGGGCTCTGTTACCCTGGCCCTCCTCTCCCTGTGCCTTGCCACCCCCTGTCCCTACTCTCCCTTGGCCCTGCCACCCCCTGTCCTGCTTAACCTAGGACCCTGCTGTCCCTGGGCCTGCTGTCTCTCGCACTGCTTCCCCAGGTCCTGCTCCCGTGGACCTGCTCCTCCTGGTACTGCTCCCGCTCGTCTTGCTCCCTTTGGGATCTGCTCTTCTTGGCCCTTCTCCCATGTGCCCTGCTCCCATGTGCCCAGCTCCCCCTGGGCTCTGTTTCCCCTGAGCACTGCAACTTTTTGGCCCTGTTCTCCCTGGTCCTTCTTCCTTGGGACCTGCTCCCTCTGATCCTGCTCCCCCAGACCCTTCACCTTCTGGCCCTTCTCCACTGGGCCCTGCTCCCCCCAGTCCTGGTTCCTTGGGCCCTACGACCCTGGACCTGTTCTCCTTGGTCCTATTCCCCCTGGCTTGCTCCCCTGGGTTCTGACCCTCACTGTCCCTGCTCCCCTGAAATGTACTCTTCTAGTACTGCTACCCCTGGGCTCTGCTCCTACTAGCCCTGCTCTCCTGGGCCCTGCTCCCCAGATCCTCCTGTCCTTTGGCCCTGTTCCTCCTGGCCCTGTTCCCCTGGGCCCTATTCCCTCCAGTCTTGTTCCCCTGGGCCCATCATCCCCTGGGCCCTGCTCCCCATCGGCCTAGCTCCCCCGGGCCCTAATCCCCCTGTTCCCTGCTTCTTTTCGGTTCTGCTTCCCCTGGCCCTGCTCCCTATTGCCCTGCTTCCCTGGGCCTCCTCCCCTGGGACCTGCCATCCCTGGTACTGCTCTCACTGGGCTCTTGTCCCCCTTGCCCGTTTTTCCCTGGCTATGCTCCCCTGGGCCCTGCTCCCTAACTTCTTTCCTTGGCCCTACTCCCTGTAGGCACTGTTCCCATTAGCCCTGCTCTCCTGGGCTCTGCACCCCCTGGTCCTCCTCTCCCTGGGCCCTGCTCTTCCTGGTCCTGCTCTTCCTGGGTGCTGCTTCTCATGGCCCTGCTCCCTTGGGCCCTACTTCCCGCAGTCCTGCTCCCCTGGACCTTTCACACCAGGCCCTGCTCTTCTGGGCCTTGCTTCCCTTGGCCTTCTCCCCTGGGCTCTGCTCCCCGTGGCACTGCTCCCCCTGGCCCTTTTCTTCTGGCTCTACTCCCCCTGGATCTGCTCCCCTGTGGCCTGCTACTCTGGGACCTGATCTCCCTGGCCCTTCTCCCTGGTGTCCCTGCTCTCCCTGGCCGTTATGCTTTGGGTCCTGCTCCCCCTGTGTCCTGCTCCCCTGGGACGAGCACCCCTATGTCCAGGTTCCCCCTGCCCCTGCTCCCCTGGATTGTTCTTCCTTTGGTCCTGGTTCCCCTGTGCCCTGCTCCTCCGGGCCCTGCTCTCCATGTCCTGTTCTTTTCTTGGCTCTGCACACCAGGCCCTGCTCCCCTGGGCCCTGCTCTTCTGGGTCTTGCTTCCCTTGGCCTTCTCTCCTGGGCTCTGCTCCCCCTGGCTCTACTCCTCTAGGCCAGCCTCCCTGGGCCCTGCTGCCTCTAGTCCTGCTTTCCTGGACCTACCTCCTTCTTGGCCTTGCTTTCCCGGTCCTGTTTTTTCGGCTCTACTCCCTATGGAACTGGCCCCCCTGACCCTCCTCTCCTAGGCCCTGCTTCCCTGTGCCCTGCTACTCCAAACTCTGCTATACCTGACTCTGCTCCCCCTGGCCCTACTCCCTGTGGGCTCTGCTCCTACTAGCCCTGCTCCTGGTCCCTACTCCCCAGATCCTCCTGTCCTTTAGCCCTTTTCCCCTGGGCCCTATTCCCTCCAGTCCTGTTCCCCTGGGCGCTTCTTCCCATGGGCCTTGCTCCCCATGGGCCCAACTCCCCAGGGCCCTTATCCCCCTGTTCCCTGCTTCTCCTGGGTTCTGCTTCCCCTGGCCCTGCTCCCTATTGAACTGCTTCCCTGGGCCTCCTCCCCTGAGACCTGCTAACCCTGGTACTGCTCTCACTGGGCCCTTGTCCCCATTTCCTTTTTCTCCCTGGCTATGCTCCCCTGGGTCCTGCTCCTCCTGTAACTTTTTTCCCAGGCCTTACTCCCTGTAGGCACTTTTTTCCTTAGCCCTGCTTTTTGGGCTCTGCATCCCCTGGTCCTCCTCTCCCTGGGCCCTGCTCTGCCCGGTCCTGCTCTTCCTGGGTGCTGCTCCTCATGGTCCTGCTCCCTTGGGCCCTACTTCCCGCAGTCCTGCTCCCCTGGGCCCTGCACACCAGGCCCTGCTCCCCTGAGCCCTGCTCTTCTGGGCCATGCTTCCCTTGGCCTTCTCCCCTGGGCTCTGCTCCCCCTGGCTCTGATCCTCTAGGCCCTCCTACCCTGGGCCCTGCTCCCTCTGCTCCTGCTTTCCTGTACCTACCTCCCCCTTGGCCTTGCTCTCCCGGTCCTGCTTCCGGGGCTCTACTCCCTATGGAACGGCCACCCTGGCCCTCCTCTCCTAGGCCCTGCTTCCCTGTGCCCTGCTACTCCAAACTCTGCTACCCCTGACTCTGCTCCCCCTGGCCCTACTTTCTATGGGCTCTGCTCCCGCTAGACCATGCACCTGAGCCATGCACCTCCAACCGCTGCTCCCCATGGGACCTGCTCCCCTGGGCCTGAACTCTGGGGCTCTGCACCCCCAGGTACTTCTCTCCCTGGGCCCTTCTACCCTTGGCCCTTTTCCTCCTGGCCCCATTCCCCATTGCCCTGCTCCCCCGGGCCATGCTCTCCCTAATACTGTTCCCCATTGGCCCTACTGCCTCTGGCCCTCCTCCCTGTGGGCTCTGCACTCCCTAGCCCTGCTCTCCTGGGCCCTGGTCCCCTTGGTCCTCCTCTTCCTGGACCCTGATCCACCTGGCCCTGGTTCTGCTCCCCTGGGCCCTACTGCCTCCAGTCCTGCTCCCCAGGGCCCTGCTCCCCCTGGTTATGCCCCTCCTGGGCCTTGGTCAACCTGGAACCTGCTCCCACTTGGCCTGCTCCCCTGGGCCCTACACCCTTGTGTCCTGCTTCCCCTGGCCCTGCTTCCCATGGGCCCTTTCACCCTGGCCCTGCTCCCCATGGGCCCTGTTCTTCAGGTCCCTGCTTTCCCTGGGCCTGCTCCCCTGGGCCATACTCCTCCATGGCTCTGCTCCCCTGTGCCCTATTCCCCCTGGGACCTTCCACTTTGGGCCCTGCTCCCCCTGGTATTGCTCCCCATGGGCTCTGCTCCCCCGGACACTTCTTCCCCTGTTCTCTGCTTCTCCTGGGCCCTGATCCCCCTAGCCATGCTCCTCCTTGCCCTGTTCCCCCTGGCTCTGCACTTCTGGGCCCTACTCCCCTGAGCTGTGCTCCTCTGTGGCCCTGCTCCCCTGGGCCATGCTCCCTCTGGTCCTGCTCACTCAGGCTGTACTCCACGTGTCCCTGATCCACTGGGCCCAGCTCTATTTGGCCCTGCTCCCTCTGGTCCTGATATCCTGGGTGACTGCTCCCCCTTGCATTGGGCCCTTCTTCCCCTGGCCCTAATCCCCTGGTTCTGCTCTCCTTGTGGGCTGCTCCACTTGCTCCTGATAACCAAGGCCATGCTCCCCATGGGGATTGCTCCTCCTGGACCTAACCCCTGCCCTGCACCCCTGGCCCTTCACCCCTGGACCATGCTTCCCCTGGCCCTGCTTCCCTTTACCCTGCTCCTTCTGGGCACTGCTCCCCCTGGGTCCTGCTCTCCATAGGCTCTTCTCCCCATGGTCTTGCCCCACATGGTCCGTAATACCCCGGACCCTATTCTCCCTGGTTTCTGATTCTCCTGGGCACTGCTCCTCCTGGCCCTTCTCCACTGGGCCCTGCTCACCCCTGAACCTGCTTTCTGGGCCCTGCTCCTCCTGATTTTGCTTCTCTGGACCCTGGTTCAACTGTGTCCCGCGGCCCCTGGTCCCCCCTCCCCCTGGTCCTTCTCTCCATTGTCCCTGCTACCCTGGTTTTGCTTCCTGTGCCCCAAATTCCTGTGGGTTCTGCTCCCCCTAGCCATGCTCTCCTGGGCCTTTCTCCCCGTATCCCTCCTTTCTATGGGGCCTGCTCCACGTGGTCCTCCTTCTATAGGGCCCTGCTCCCACTGGCCCTTCTCCCCTGGGCCTGCTCCCCCCAGTCCTGGTTCCTTGGGCCCTACGACCCTGAACCTACTCTCCTTGGTCCTATTCCCCCTGGCCTGCTCCCCTGGGCCCTGATCCTCCCTGTCCCTGCTCCCCTGGGCTGTGCTCCTCTGGTACTGCTACCCCTGGGCCATGTTCCTCCTGGCCCTGCTCCGCTAGGCCCTTCTACCCCCTGGGCTCCGCTACCCTTGAGCCCTGCTCCCCTGATCCTGCTCCCTCATGCCCCACTCCCTTTGGACTCTGCTCCTACTCGCCCTGCTCTCCTGGGCCCTGCTCCCCAGATCCTCCTGTCCTTTGGCCCTCTTCCCCCTGGCCCTGTTCCCCTGAGCCCTATTCGCTCCAGTCCTGTTCCCCTGGGCCCTTCTTCCCCTGGGCCCTGCTCCCCATGGGCCCAGCTCCCCCGGGCCCTTATGCCCCTCTTCCCTGCTTCTCCTGGGTTCTGCTTCCCCTGGTCCGGCTCCCTATTGCCCTGCTTCCCTGGGCCTCCTCCCCTGGGACTTGCTATCCCTGGTACTGTTCTCACTGGGCCCTTGTCCCCCTTGCCCGTTACTCCCTAGCTATGATCCCCTCGTACCTGCTCCTCTGGTAACTTCTTTCCCTGGCCCTACTCCCTGTAGGCACTGTTCCCGTTAGCCCTGCTCTTCTGGGCTCTGCACCCCCTGGTCCTCCTCTCCCTGGGCCCTGCTCTGCCTGGTCCTGCTCCTCCTGGGTGCTGTTCCTCATGGTCCTGCTCCCTTGGACCTACTTCCTGCAGTCCTGCTCCCCTGGGCCCTACACACCAGGCCCTGCTCCCCTGGGCCCTGCTCTTCTGGGCCTTGCTTCCCTTGGCCTTCTCCCCTGGGCTCGGCTCCCCCTGGCTCTGCTCCTCTAGGCCCTCCTACCCTGGGCCAGGATCCCTTGCTCCTCCTTTTCAGGAATTATCTTCCCCTTGGCCTTGCTCCCCCAGTCCTGTTTCCTGGGCACTACTCCCTATGGAACTGGCCCCCCTGGCCCTCCTCTCCTAGGCCCTGCTTTCCTGTGCCCTGCTACTCCAAACTCTGCTAGCTTTGACTCTGCTCCCCCTGGCCCTACTCCCTATGGGCTCTGCTAACCCTACACCATGCACCTGAGCCATGCACCTCCAACCGCTGCTCCCCATGGGACCTGCTGCCCTGGGCCTGAACTCCGGGGCCCTGAAACCCCCAGGTACTTGTCTCCCTGGGCCCTTCTACCCTTGGCACTTTTCCTCCTGGCCCCACTCCCCATGGACCTTCTCCCCTGGGCCATGCTCTCCCTGATACTGTTCCCCATTGGCCCTACTCCCTCTGGCCCTCCTCCCTGTGGGCTCTGCACTTCCTAGCCCTGCTCTCCTGGGCCCTGCTCCCCTTGGTCCTGCACTTCTTGGACCCTCATCCACCTGGCCCTGTTTCTGCTCCCCTGGGCCCTACTCCTTCCAGTCCTGCTCCCCAGGGCCCTGCTCCCCCTGGTCATGCTCCTCCTGGGCCTTGGTCAACCTGGAACCCGCTCCCACTTGGCCTGCTCTCCTGGGTCCTGCACCCCTTGTGTCCTGCATCCCCTGGCCCTACTATACATGGGCCCATTCACCCTGGCTCTGCTCCCCTTGGGGACTGCTCTTCTGGTCCCTGCTTTCCCTGGGCCTGCTCCCCTGGGCTATACTCCTCTTTGGCTCTGCTCCATGTGCCCTATTCCCCCTGGGACCTTCCCACTTGGGCCCTGATCCCCCTGGTATTGCTCGCATGGGCTCTGCTCCCCCGGACCCTTCTTCCCCTGTTCTCCTCTTCTCTTGCACCCTGATCCCCCTAGCCATGCTCCTCCTGCCCTGTTCCCGTAGGCTCTGCATCTCTGGGCCCTACTCCCCTGAGCTGTTCTCCTCTGTGACCCTGCTCCCCTGTGCCATGCTCCTTCTGGTCCTGCTCACTCAGGCTGTACTCCCCCGTCCCTGCTCCCCTGGGCCCAGCTCTATTTGGCCCTGCTCCCTCTTGTCCTGATTTTCTGGGTGACTGCTCCCCCTTGCACTGGGCCCTTCTCCCCCTGGCCCTAATCCCCTGGTTCTGCTCTTATTATTGCCTGCTCCACTTGGTCCTGATAACCAAGGCCCTGCTCCCCATGGGGCTTGCTCCTGCTGTACGTAACCCCTGGCCCTGCATTCCCTGGCCCTTCTCCCCTGGGCCCTGCTCCTCCTCAACCCTGCTTCCCCTGGCCCTGCTTCCCTTGACCCTGCTCCTTCTGGGCCCTGCTCCCCCGAGCCCTGCTCCCCCTGGGTCCTGCTCTCCTTGGGCTCTGCTCCCAATGGTCTTACCTACATGGTCCGTAATACCCAGGACCCTATTCTCCCTGATTTCTGATTCTCCTGGGCCCTCCTCCTCCTGGCCCTGCTTTCCTGGGCCCTGCTCCCCACTGGGCTCACCTCTCCCTGTGTCCTGCTCCCGCTTAGCCCTGCTCGCCCTGTTCCTGCTTCCCAGGCCCCATTCCCTCTGGCCCTGCTCACCTGGCCCTGCTTTCCTGGGCCCTACTTCCCCTGGCCCTGCTCCCCTGGGCCATACTCCTCTGAACCCTGCTCTTCTGCACCCTACTTCCCCTGGACCCTTCCCCCCTGGGCCCTGCTCCACCTGGTCGTGCTCCGAATGGGCCCTTCTCCCCCTGTTACCTGCTTCATTTGGTCCTTGCTCCCCCTATCCCTGCTCCCCCTTGCCCTACTTGCCCAGTGCCCGCTCCTCCAGGACTTGCTCCCCCTGGTAATGCTCTCTCTGGACCCTTTTCCGCCTGGGACCTGCTCCCCTGGCCCTTCTCCTCCTGGCTCTACTCCCTGTGGGCTATGCACCCCTAGCCTTGCTCTCCTCATCCCTGGTCCTCTAATACTCCTCTCCCTGGACCCTGCCCTACCTGCTCCTCCTGGGCCCTGCCCACCCTGACTCTGTTCCCCACGGCCCTGCTCTCTGGGCCTGCTCCCCCTGGCCCTGCTCCCCTGGGCCCTGCTCTTCTGGGCCCTGCCCCGCCTGGACATTTTTCTCCTGGCCCGGCTCTGCTGGGCCCTTCTCCCCCTTGGGCCCTGCTCCTCGTGGACTTGCTCACTGGGTCCCGCTCTCCCCAGATCCTGCCTCTTGGCCCTGCTCCCCCTGGGCCCTCTTTTCCATGTGCCCTGATCCCCCTAGGCCCTGCTCCCCCTGGATCCTGCTCCCCCTGGTCCTGTTCTCCATGGGCCTTGCTCACCTGCACTGCTCTCCCTGCCCCTACTCCCTGTGGCCTTTGCTATCTCTCCTGCTTACCCTAGGACCCAGCTGTCCCTGGCCCTGCTGTCTCTCGCACTGCTTCCCCTGGGCGTGCTCGCCCGGTACCTGCTCCTCCTGGTACTTCTCCCCCTGGTCTTGCTCCCCTTGGGCCCTGCTCCTCCTGGCCCTGCTCCCGTGTGCCCTGCTCACCCTGGGCTCTATTTCCCCTGAGCACTGCAACTTCTTGGCCCTGCTCTCCCTGGTCCTGCTTCCTTGGGCCCCGCTCCCACTGGCCCAGCTCCCTCTGGACCTGTTTCTCCTGATCCTGCTCCCCTGGGACCTGCTCCCTCTGGTCCTGCTCCCCCGGGCCCTGATCTACCTGGGCCTGCTCCACTGGGCCCTGCTCACCCCTGGACCTGCTCTCTGGGCCCTGCTCCCCCTGAAATTGCTTCCATGGACCCTGGTTCCCCTGTGCCCCGCTCCTCCTGGTCCCTCCTCCCCCTGGTCCTGCTCTCCATTGTCCCTGCTTCCCTGGTTTTGCTTTCCGTGCCCCAACTCCCTGTGGGATATGCTCCCCCTAGCCATGCTCTCCTGGGCCTTCTTCCCCGTAGGCCTCCTTTCTCTGGGGCCTGCTCCACGTGTTCCTGCTCCTCCTGGGCCCTGCTCCCACTGGCCTTCTCCTCTGGGCCCTGCTCCCCCCAGTCCTGGTTCCTTGGGCCCTACGACCCTGCACCTGCTCTCCTTGGTCCTATTCCCCCTGGCCTGCTCCCCTGGGCCCTGATCCTCCCTGTCCTTGCTCCCCTGGGCTGTGCTCCTCTGGTCCTGCTACCCCTGGGCCCTGCTCCTCTAGTACTGCTACGCCCTGGCCATGCTCCTCCTGGCCCTGCTCTGCTAGGTCCTCCTACCCGCTGGGCTCCGCTACCCTTGATACCCTGCTCCCCTGTCCCTTTTCCCTCAGGCCCCACTCCCTGTGGGCTCTGCTCCTACTAGCCCTGGTCTCCTGGGCCCTGCTCCCCAGATCCTCCTGTCCTTAGGCCCTGTTCCCCTGGGCCATATTCCCTCCAGTTCTGTTCCCCTGGGCCCTCCTACCCTGGGCCTGCTCCCTCTGGTCCTGCTTTCCTGGACCTACCTCCCCACGGGCATTGCTCCCCCGATCCTATTTCCTGGGCTCTACCCTCTGTGGAACTGGTCCCCCTGGCCCTCCTCCCCCTAGCCCTGCTTCCCTGTGACCTGCTACTCCAAACTCTGCTACCCCTGACTGCTACCCCTGGCCCTACTCCCTATCGGCTCTGCCTCCCCTACACCATGCACCTGAACCATGCACCTCCAACCGCTGATCCCCATGGGACCTGCTTGCCTGGGCCTGAACTCCGGGGCCCTGCACGCCCAGGTAATTCTCTCCCTGGGCCCTTCTACCCTTGGCCCTTTTCCTCCTGGACCCACTCCCCATGGCCCTGCCCCCTGGACCATGCTCACACTGATACTTGTCCCCATTGGCCCTATTCTCTCTGGCCCTACTCCCTGTGGGCTCTGCACTTCCTAGCCCTGCTCTCCTGGGCCCTGCTCCCCTGGCCCTATTCCTCCTGGCTCTACTCCCTGAGGGCTCTGCACCCCTAGCCTTGCTCTTCTCATCCCTGGTCCTCTAATACTCCTCTCCCTGGACCCTGCCCCACCTGCTGCTCCTGGGCCCTGCCCACCCTGGCCCTGTCCCCTAGCCCTACTCCCTCCACTTCTGCTCCCCTGTTCCTGCTCCCGTGACTCTGTTCCCCTGGGCCCTGCTCTGGGCCTGCTCCCCCTGGCCCTGCTCCCCTGGGCCCTGCTCTCCTGGCCCTGCCCTCCCTGGGCCCTTTTTCTTCTGGCTCTGCTCTGCTGGGCCCTTCAACTCCTTGGGCCCTGCTCCTCTTAACACTGGTCACTGGGTCCCGCTCTCCCCTTGTCCTGCTCTTGGGCCCTGCTCCCCCTGGGCCCTGTTTTCTCTGTGCCCTGCTCCCCACTGGGCTCACCTCTTCCTGAGTCCTGCTCCCGCTTAGCCCTGCTCACCCTGTTCCTGCTTCCCCGGGCCCCATTACCTCTGGCCCTGCTCACCTGGCCCTGCTTTCTGGGCCCTACTTCCCCTGGCCCTGCTCCCCTGGGCCATGCTCCTCTGTACCCTACTTCCCCTGGACCCTTCCCCCCTGGGCCCTGCTCCACCTGGTATTGCTTTGTATGGGCCTTGCTTCCTGGGTCCTTCTCCCCCTGTTGCCTGCTTCTCTTGGGCCTTGCTCCCTCTATCCCAGCTCCCCCTTGCCCGGCTTCCCCAGGGCCCGCTCCTCCAGGACCTGCTCCCCCTGGTAATGCTCTCCCTGGGCCCTTTTCCGCCTGGGCCCTGCTCGCCTGGCCCTTCTCCTCCTGGCTCTACTCCCTGTGGGCTCTACACCCCTAGCCTTGCTCTCCTCATCCCTGGTCCTCTAATATTCCTCTCGCTGGACCCTGCCCCACCTGCTCCTCCTGGGCCCTGCCCACCCTGGCCCTGTCCCCTGGGCCCTACTCCCTCCACTCTTGCTCCCCTGTTTCTGCTCCCCTGACTCTGTTCCCCAGGACCCTGCCCTCTGGGCCCTGCTCTCCTGGGCCCTGCCCCCCCTTGGGCCTTTTTCGTCTTGGCTCTGCTCTGCTGGGCCCTTCTCCCCCTTGGGCGCTGCTCCTCGTGGCACTGCTCAATAGGTCCCGCTGTCCCCTGGTCATGCTCTTTGGCCCTGCTCACCCTGGGCCCTGTTTTCCCTATGCCCTGCTTCCCCTAAGCCCTTCTCCCCATGGATCCTGCTCCCCCTGGTCTTGTTCCCCATTGGCCCTGCTCACCCGTACTGCTCTCTCTGCCCCTACTCACTGTGGCCTCTGCTATCCCTTGCACTGATCTACTTTGCTCTGCTATCCCTGGTCCTCCATTGCCTGGGCGCTGCTCCCCCTTGTCCTGGTTACCCTAGGACCCTGCTGTCCCTCGCCCTGCTGTCCCTCGCACTGCTTCCCCTGGGCCTGCTCCCCGGTACCTGCTCCTCCAGGTACTGCTACCCCTGGTCTTGCTCCCCTTGGGCCCTGCTCCTCCTGGCCCTGCTCCCATGTGCCCTGCTCCCATGTAACCTGCTCCCCATGGGCTCTCTTTGCCTGAGCACTGCAACTTTTTGACCCTGCTCTCCCTGGACCTGCTTCCTTGGGCCCTGCTTCCATTGGCCCTGCTCCCCCTGGACCTGTTCCTCCTGATCCTGCTCTCCTGGGACCGGCTCCCTCTGGTCCTGCTCCCCCGGACCCTGCTCCTCCTGGCCCTTCTCCACTGGGCCCTGCTCACCCCTGGACCTGCTCTCTGGGCCCTTCTCCCCCTGATTTTACTTCCCTGGACCCTGGTTCCCCTGTGCCCCACTCCACCTGGTCCCTCCTCCTTCTGGTCCTGCTCTCCATTGTCCCTGCTACCCTGGTTTTGCTTCCCGTGCCCCAACTCCCTGTGGGATCTGCTCCGCCTAGCCATGCTCTCCTGGGCCTTCCTCCCCGTAGGCCTCCTTTCTATGGGGCCTGCTCCTTGTGGTCCTTCTCTTCCTGGGCCCTGCTCCCACTGGCCCCTTCTCCCCTGGGCCCTGCTCCCCCCAGTCCTGGTTCCTTGGGCCATACGACCCTGGACCTGCTCTCCTTGGTCCCTATTCCTGCTGGCCTGCTCCCCTGAGCCCTGATCCTCCCTGTTGCTGCTCCCCTGGGGTGTACTCCTCTGGTACTCTACCCCTGGGCCCTGCTCCTCCTGGCCCTGCTCCGCTAGGCCTTTCTACCCCCTGGGCCCTCTACCCTTGATCCCTGATACCCTCTCCCTGCTCCCTCAGCCCCACTCCCTGTGAGCTCTGCTCCTACTAGCCTACTCACTTGGGCCTGCTCCCCAGATCCTCCTGTCCTTTGTCCCTGATCCCCCTGGCCTTGTTCCCCTGGGACCTATTCCCTCCAGTCCTGTTCTCCTGGGCCCTTCTTCCCCTGGGCCCTGCTCTCCATGGGCCCAGCTCCCCCGCGCCCTTACCCCCTTTTCCCTGCTTCCCCTGGGTTCTGATTCCCCTGGCCCTGCTCCCTATTGCCCTGCTGCCCTGGGCCTCCTCCCCTGGGACCTGCTATCCCTGGTACTGCTCTCACTGTGCCCTTGTCCTCCTTGCCCTTTCCTCCCTGGCTAGGCTCCCCTGGGCCGTGCTCCTCTGGTAACTTCTTTCCCTGGCCCTATTCCCTGTAGGCACTGTTCCCGTTAGCCCTGCTCTCCTGGGCTCTGCACCCCTGGTCCTCTTCTCCCTGGGCCCTGCTCTGCCCGGTCCTGCTCCTCTTGAGTGCTACTCCTCATGGTCCTGTTCCCTTGGGCCCTACTTCCCACAGTCCTGCTCCCCTGGGCCCTGCACACCAGGCCCTGCTCCCCTGGGCCCTGCTCTTCTAGGCCTTGCTTCCCTTGGCCTTCTCCCCTGGGCTCTGCTCCCCCTGGCTCTGCTGCCTCTAGACCCTCCTATCCGGGGCCCTGCTCCCTCTGGTCCCGCTTTCCTGGACCTACCTCCCCCTTGGCCTTGCTCCCCTGGTCCTGTTTCCTGGGCTCTACTCCCTATGTAACTGGCCCCCTGGCCATCCTCTCCTAGGCCCTGCTTCCCTGTTCCCTGCTACTCCAAACTCTGCTACTCCTGACTCTGCTCCCCTGGCCCTACTCCCTATTGGCTCTGCTCCCCCTAGACCATGCACCTGAGCCATTCACCTCCAACCGCTGCTCCCCATGGGACCTGCACCCTGGGCCTGAACTCCGGGGCCCTGCACCCCCAGGTACTTGTCTCCCTTGGCCCTTCTACCCTTGTCCCTTTCCCTCCTGGCCCCACTCCCATGGCCCTGCTCCCCTGGTACATGCTCTCCCTGATACTGTTCCCCATTGGCCCTACTCCGTCTGGCCCAACTCCCTGTGGGCTCTGAACCTCGTAGCCCTGCTCTCCTGGGCCCTGCTCCCCCTAGTCCTCTTCTACCTGGGCCCTGCTCCATCTCATCTTGCTCCCCCTTGACCTTGCTCTGCCTGTCCGTGCTCCCCTGGGCCCTACTCCCTCCAGTCCTGCTTCATTGTGTCCTAATCCCCCAGGTTCTGCTCCTCTGGGCCTTGGTTTCCCTGCATCGAGCTCCTCCTGGGCTCTGCTCCCTTCGCCTTTTTCTCCCTGGCTCTGCTCCCCTTCGCTCTGCTCCCCTGGGCCCTGCTCCCCCTGGTCCTGCTCCCCAGGGCCCACTCCCTGTCGCCCTACTCCCACTGACCCTGCTTCCCTGCGCCCTACTCCCCTGGGCCCTGCTCCTCCTGGGCCCTGCACTTCTGTGCCCTGCTCCCACTGGGCCCTTCTCCCCTGGTACCTGATCCCCTGATCTGGCTCCCCATGGGCCCTGCTCATCCTGGCCCTGCTCCCTTGGGCCCTGAACCCCATGGGCTCCCCTCCCCCTGGCCCTGCTCCCCTGCTCCCTGCTCCCATTATTCCTGCTCCCCCTGGTCCTTATTCCCTGGTCCTTATTCCCACTGGCCATGCTCCCCTGCCATTGTTCCCCTGGGTATTACTCCCATGGGCCTTGCTCCCTCTGGTCCTGCTTTCCAGGGCCCTGCTCCCCCTGGCCCTTATCCCTATGGGCCTTGCTCTTTCTGGAGCTAATCCCCTGGCTATACTCCCCCTGGCACTGCTCCCCTGGGCCCTGCTCCTCTGGCACCTGCTCTCCCTGGCCCTTTCCCCCATGGCCCTGCTCCCACTGTCCTGGTTTCCCTGGCCTGGCTCCCCTGGGCCCTGCTCCTCCTGGACCTGCTCCCCTGGACCCTGCTCCCACCTGGCTGTGCTCCCTGGGCCCTGCTCCTCTGGCACCTTCTCTCCCTGGCTGAGCTCCACTGGGCCCTGCTCCTCCTGGGCCCTGCTACCCTGCGCCCTGCTTACCCATGGGCCCTTCTCTCCCTGAGCCCTGCTCTCTATGGTCTTGCTCCACATGGGCCATGCTACCCCGGACTTGGGTCACCCTGTTCCCTGCTTCTCTTGGGCCCCCGCTCCCCCTGGCTCTGCTCCCCCTTTCTCTGCTTCCCCTGTGCTTGCTTCCTCGGGCCCTACACCCCTGGTACTGCTCTCCCTGGGCCCTTCTCCTCCTGGCCCTGCTCCCCTTGGCCCTTTTCTCCCTGGATCTGCTCCCCTGGGCCCCTGCTACTCTGGCAGCTGCTCTCCCTGGCCCTTCTCCTCTTGGCCTTGCTCCCAGTGTCCTGCTCATCCTGGTCCTGCCCTCCTGGGCCCTGCTCCTCCTGGACCTGCTTCCTTGGGCCCTGCTCCCATCTGGCCATGCTCCCTAGGCTTTGATCCCCCCTGGTTATGCTCCCCATGGGCCCTGGTTTCCCTGTGCCCCACTTCCCCTGGGCCCTGCTTCCCCTGGGCCCTGCTGGCCCTGGTCCTGTTCACCATCTTCCCTGCTCCCCTGACTCTGCTCTCCTGGGCCCTGCTCCCTGTAGGCCTACTCTCCCCTGGGCCCTGCTGCACCTGGTCCTAATCCTCCTGGACCCTGCTCCCCCAGTCCTGCTCCCCTGGCCCTTGCTCTCCCTGGGCCCTGCTGCCCCTTGGCCCTTCTCCCCCTGGCCCTGCTTACACTGGCTCCCCTGTGTTCTCCTCCCCCTGGCCCTGCTCCCCTTGGCCCAACTCCCTGTGGGCTCTGCTCCCCCTAGCCCTGCTCTCCTGGGCCCTACTCCCCCTGGTCCTCCACTCCCTGGGCCCTTCTCCATCTGGTCCTACTCCCCCCAGGCCCTGCTCCCCCTGGCCCTGCTATACTGAGCCCTACTTCCCCCAGTCCTGCTCCCCTAGGCCCTGCTTCCCCTGGTTCTACTCCTCCTGGGCCCTAGTCCCCCTGGGCCCCTATCCCCCCTGGCCCTGGTCCCTCTGGTCCTTATTCCCCAGGCCCCAATCCCTCTAGCCCTGCTCCCTGTGGCATTGTCCCCACTGGGCCTGCTCCCCTGGGTTTTGCTCCCCTTAACCCTGCTCCCTCTGGTCCTGCTTTCCTGGGCGCTTCAACCCGTGGCACTTCTCCCCATGGGCCCTGCTCCTCCTGGTCCTGATAATCATGGCCCTGCTCCCCATGGGCCCTGCTCCTCCTGCCCCTAATCCGTTGGCCCTGCTCCCCTGGGCCCTGCTCTTCCTGGCCCCTTTTTCCCTGGCTCTGTTCCCCATGGCACTTTTTCCTGGCTTTGCTCCTCCTGGCTCTGAAACCCCGGGTCCTATTCCCCTGGGACCTGCTCTCCCTGGCCCTACTCCACTGGGCCCTACTCCTACTTTGTCCTTCTCCCCTGTCCCTGCTCCTTTGTGCCCTGATCCCTCTGTGTCTTGCTTCCCTGGGACCCATCCCTCTGGCCCTGCTCCCCATGGCCCTGCTACCCTGGGCTTGCTCCTCCTGCCCTGCTCCCCTGGGCCCTGCTCCCCCCTGGCCCTGCACCCTGAGCCGTACTACCCCTGGTTCTGCTCCCCCTGGGCCCTTGTTTCCCTGGGACCTACTCCCCCTGGTCCTGCTCCCCATGTTCTTGCTCCCATGGCCCTATTCCCTGTTGGCTCCGCTCTTCCTAGTTCTGCTCTCCTGGGCCATGCTCCCCTGGTCTCTACTCACTGGGCCTTGTTCCACCTGGTCCTGCTCCCCTCGGGCCCTGATCCCTCTTCCCCTGTTCCCCTGAGCCCTAGTCTCCCCAGTCTTGCTCCCCTGGGTCCTGCTTCCCCTGGTTCTGCTCCTCCTGAGCCCTGGTCCCCCTGGGCCCCACTCTCCATGGGCCCTGATTACCCTGTACCCTGTTTCAACTGGTCCTGCTTCCCTGGGCCTTGCTTTCCCTGGCCCTTCTCCTTCTCTCCTGGCCCTGCTCCCCCAGGTCCTGCTCCCTGGGGTCCTGCTCCCCCGAGTCCTGCTCCCCCAGGTCTTGCTCCCTCTCATCCTGCTCCCGCCGTTCTGCTCATTCTGCTCCCCAGGTCTGCTCCTCCTGTTTCTGCTCCACTTGGGCCCAATACCCCTGGGTCTTGTTCCCCCCTGGTCCCGCTTCCCTGTGCCTCATTTTCCCTGGCCCTGATCCTCCTGGCCTTGTTCCCCCTGGCCCTGCTTTTCTGGGCCCTACTCCCCAGTCACTGCTCCCCATGGGTTCTGCTCCTCCTGGCCCTGAACCCCTGGCCCTGCTCCCCTGGGCCCTTCTCTCCTGGGCACTGCTTCCCCTGCCCTGCTCCCCTGGGTTCTGCTCCACCTGGGCCCTGCTTCCTGGCGCCCTGCTCCTCCTGTCCTTGCTTGCCATGGGCCCTGCTTCTTCTGGCTATAATCCCCTGGCCCTTCTCCTCCTGTCCTTGCTCTCTAGGGCCCTGTTATCTTGGTACCTGCTTCCCCTTGCCCTGTTCCCCTAGCCCTGCTCCCCCGGCCCTGCTAACGTGGCCATGCTTCCCCTGGTCCTGATAAACATGGTCCTGCTACCCATGTTCCTGCTCCCCTGGATCTAATCCCCTAGGGCCTGGTCCCCTTGCCCCTGCTCCCCCTGGGCCCTGCTCCCCATGGTCTTGCTCCACATAGGCTGTGCTACTCCAGGGCATGCTCCCCCTGTTCCCTGCTTCTTCTGGGCCCTGCTCTCACTGGCCCTGCTCCTCCTGCCCCTGTTCTCCTGGGCCCTGCTCCCCACTGAGCTCCACTCCTTCTGAGCCCTGCTCCCCCTCATCCTGATTCCCCAGGTCTCACTCCCTCTGGCCCGGCTCTCCCTGGCCATGTTCCCCCTGGCCCCGCAATTCTGGGTCATGCTCTCCTGGGCCTTGTTCCTCCTGACCCTGCTCCAATGGGCCCTGCTCCTCTTGCATTCTTCTCCCCTGGACCTGTTCCCCTGGACCCTGCTCCCCCTGTGTCCTGCTCTCCCTGGGCCTGTTCCCCTTGGGCCCTGCTCCTCCTGGCGTTGCTTCATCCTGGGCTCTGCTCCCCCTTGGCCTTGCTCCCCCTTGCCTCTGCTCCCCTGATCCTCCTTCCCCAGAGCCACTCCCCCTGGCCCTGCTCCACTTGGCTCTGTTTCCCTGGATCTGCTACCCTGGGCACTGCTCCCTCTGGACCTGCTTCCCTTGGGCACTACTACTCCTGGCCCAGCTCCCCCCTGGGTTCTGCCCCACCCCCGGACCTGTTCCCCCTTGATCCTGCTCCACTGGTCCTGCTTCCCATGTGCCCTGCTTTCCCTGGACTCTGCTCCTCCTTGCCCTGCTCCCCTGGGACCTGTTCCCTGGGACGTGCTCCAACCTGTGCTTTGGTCATCCTGGGCGCTGCTCCCCCTTTGCCCTTCTCCCCCTGGCCCTGCTCACCCTGGCTCTGTTCCCCATGTCTCTGGTCCTCCTTGCCCTGCTCCCTTAGGACCTGCTCTCCCTTAACCTGGTCCCCTGGGCCCTACTCCCATTGAGTCCTTCTCCCCCTGGCCCTCCTACCCTGGGTCCTGCTCCCCCTGTGTCCTGCTTCCCCTGGCCCTCCTGCCCCTGGGTCCTGCTCCCCTGGGTCCTGCTTCGCCTGGCCCTCCTCCCCTGGGCCCTCCTCCCCTGGGTCCTGATCCCCCTGGGTCCTGCTCCCTCTGGCCCTGCTCCCTCCTGGGCTCCAATCCTTCTGAGCCCTGATTTCCCTCGTTCCTGCTCTCCCTGGTTCTGCTTCCTCAGGCCCCACTCCCTCTGGCCCTGCTACGCTTGGCCCTGTTCCCCCTGGCCCTGCTCCCCTGGGCCCTGCACCCCCTGGCTCTTCTTGTCCTGGGCCCTAGGTTCCCTGTACCCCGCTTCCCCTAGGCCCTGCTCCCCTGGGCCCTGCTCCCCCGGAACTGCTCCCCATGGGCCCTGATCCTCCTGGCCCTTCTCCACCTGGCCCTGCTCCCCTGGGCCCTACTCCCCCTGGGAACTGCTCCCCCTACACCCGCTCCCTGGGCCCTGCTCCTCCTGAACCCTCATCCCCCTACCCCAGCTAACCTGGCCCAGCTCCCTCTGAACCTAATCCCCTATGGGCTTTGAACCTAACTCCCTGCTCTCCTGGGCCCTGCTCCTCCTGGGCCCTAATCCCCTGTTCCCAGCTCTCCCCGGGCCCTTCTCCTTCTGAGCCCTGCTCCCCATGGTCTTGCTTCACATGGGCCGTGCTACCCTAGGGCCCTGCTCCCCCTGTTCCCTGCTTCTCCTGGGCCCTGCTACCCCTGTTCCCTGCTTCTCCTGGGCCCTGCTCCCCCTGGTACTGCTCTCTCTGGCTCTGTTCCCCTTGTCCCTGCTTCCCCTGGATCATGCTCCCCCTGGTCCTGTTCCCCATGGGCCCTGCTCACCTGTACTGCTCTCCCTGCCCCTACTCCCTGTGAGCTGTGCTATCCCTAGCCATGATCTACTGGCTCTGCTACCCCTGGCATTCCTCTCCCTGGGCCCTGCTCCCACTGTTTTGCTTACCCTAGGACCATGCTGTCCCTGGCCCTGCTGTCCCTCGCACTGCTTCCCCTGGGCCTGCTCCCCCAGTACCTGCTCCTCCTGGTACTGATCCCCCTGGTCTTGCTCCCCTTGGGCCCTGTTCTTCCTGGCCCTGCTCATTTGTGCCCTGCTCCCATGTGCCTGCTCACCCTGGGCTCTGTTCCCCTGGAGCACTGCAACTTCTTGGCCCTGCTCTCCCTGGTCCTGCTTCCTTGGGCCCAACTCCCACTGGCCCTGCTCCCCTGGACCTGTTCCTCCTGAACCTGCTCCCCTGGGATCTGCTCCCTCTTGTCCTGCTCCCGTGGACCCTGCTCCTCCTGGCCTTTCACCACTGGGCCCTGCTCACCCCTGGACCTGCTCTCTGGGCTTTGCTTCCCCTGATTTTGCTTCCCTGGACCCTGATTCCTCTGTACCCTGCTCCCCCTGGTCTCTCCTCCCCCTGGTCCTGCTCTCCATTTTCCCTCCTACCCTGATTTTGCTTCCCGTGCCCCAACTCCCTGTGGGATCTGCTCCCCCTAGCCATGCTCTCCTGGGGCTTTCTCCCTGAAGGCCTCTCTTCTATGGGGCCTACACCACGTGGTCCTGCTCCTCCTGGGCCCTGCTCCCACTGGCACTTCTCCCCTGAGCCCTGATCCCCCCAGTCCTGGTTCCTGGGGTCCTACGACTGTGGACCTGCTCTCCTTGGTCCTATTCCCCCTGGCCTGCTCCCGTGGGCCCTGATCCTCCCTGTCCCTGCTCCCCTGGGCTGTGCTCCTTTGATACTGCTACCCCTGGGCCCTGCTCCTCCTAGGCCTTCTCCGCTAGGCCCTTCTGCACCCTGGGCTCCGCTACCCTTGAGCCCTGCTCCCCTGTCCCTTCTCCCTGAGGCCCCACTCCCTGTGGACTCTGCTCCTACTAGCCCTGCTCTCCTGGGCCCTGCTACCCAGATCATCCTGTCCTTTGGCCCTCGTTCCCCTGACCCTGTTACCCTGGGCCCTATTCCCTCCAGTCCTGTTCCCCTGGGCCCTTCTTCACCTGGGCCCTGCTCCACATGGGCCCAGCTCCCCCGGGCCCTATCCCCCTGTACCCTGCTTCACCTGGGTTCTGCTTCCCCTGGCCCTGCTCCCTATTGCCCTGCTTCCCTAGGCCTCCTCCCCTGGGACCTGCTATCCCTGGTACTGCTCTCACTGGGCCCTTGTCCTCCTTGCCCTTTTCTCCCTGGCTATGTTCCCCAGGGCCCTGCTCCTCTGGTAACTTCTTTCCCTGGCCCTACTCCCTGTAGGCACTGTTCCCCTTAGCCCTGCTCTCCTGGGCTCTGCACCCTCTGGTCTCCTCTCCCTGGGCCCTGCTCTGCCCGCTCCTGCTCCTCCTGGGTGTTGCTCCTCATAGTCCTGCTCCCTTGGGCCCTACTTCCCGCAGTCCTGATCCCCTGGGCCCTGCAAACCAGGCCCTGCTTCCCTGGGCCCTGTTCTTCTGGGCCTTGCTTCCCTTGGCCTTCTCCCCTGAGCTCTGTTTCCCCTGGCTCTGCTCCTCTAGGCCTTCCTACCCTGGGGCCTCCTCCTTCTGGTCCTGCTTTCCTGGACCTACCTCACCCTTGGCCTTGCTCCCCTGGTCCTGTTTCCTGGGCTCTACTCCCTATGTAACTGGCTCCCCTGGCCATCTTCTCCTAGGCCCTGCTTCCCTGTGCCCTGCTACTCCAAACTCTCCTACCCCTGACTCTGCTCCCCCTGGCCCTACTCCCTATGGGCTCTGCTCCCCCTAGACCATGCACCTGAGCCATGCACCTCTAACTGCTGCTCCCCTTGGGACCTGCTCCCCTGAGCCTGAACTCTGGGGCCCTGCACCCCCAGATACTTCCCTCCCTTGGCCCATCTACCCTTGGCCCTTTTCCTCCTGGCCCCACTCCCCATGGCCCTACTCCCCGGAGCCATGCTCTCCCTGATACTGTTCCCCATTGGCCCTACTCCCTCTGGCCCTCCTCCCTGTGGGCTCTGCACTCCCTAGCCCTGCTCTCCTGGGCCCTGGTCCCCTTGGTCCTCCTCTTCCTGGACCCTGATCCACCTGGCCCTGGTTCTGTTCCCCTGGGCACTATTCTCTCCAGTCCTGCTCCCCAGGGCCCTGCTCTCCCTGGTGATGCTCCTCCTGGGCCTTGGTCAACCTGGAACCCGCTCCCACTTGGCCTGCTCCCCTGGGCCCTGCACCCCTTGTGTCCTGCTTCCCCTGGCCCTGCTCCCCATGGAACCTTTCGCCCTGGCCCTGCTCCCCATGGGCCCTGTTCTTCTGGTCCCTGCTTTCCCTGGGCCTGCTCCCCTGGGCCATTATCCTCCTTGGCTCTGCTCCCCTGTGCCCTATTCCCCCTGGGACCTTCCCACTTGGGCCCTGCTCCCCCTTGTATTGCTCTCCTTGGGCTATGCTCCCCCGGATCCTTCTTCCCCTGTTCTCTGCTTCTCCTGGGCCCTGATCACCCTAGCCATGCTCCTCCTTGCCCTGTTCCCCCTGGCTCTGTATCCCCCTGTTCCCTGCTTCTCCTGGGTTCTGCTTCCCCTGGACCTGCTCCCTATTGCCCTGCTTCCCTGGGCCTCCTCCTGTGGGACCTGCTATCCCTGTTACTGCTCTCACTGCGCCCTTGCCCCCTTTCCCTTTTCTCCCTGGCTATGCTCCACTGGGTCACGCTCCTGTGGTAACTTCTTTCCATGGCCCTACTCCCTGTTGGCACTGTTCCTCTTACCCTGCTCTCCTGGGCTCTGCACCCCCTGGTCCTCCTCTCCCTGGAGCCTGCTCTGCCCAGTCCTGCTCCTCCTGGGTGCTGCTCCTCATGGTCCTTCTCCCTTGTGCCCTACTTCCCGCAGTCCCGCTCACCTGGGTCTAGCTCACCAGGCCCTGCTGCCCTGGGCCCTGCTCTTCCTGGCCTTGCTTCCCTTGGCCTTCTCCCCTGGGCTCTGCTCCCCCTGGCTCTGCTCCTCTAGGCCCTCTTACCGTGGGCCATGCTCCCTCTCGTCCTGCTTTCCGGTTCCTACCTCCCCCTTAGCCTTGCTCCCCCGGTCCTGTTTCCTGGGCTCTACTCCCTATAGAACTGGCCCCCCTTGCCCTCCATTCTTAGGCCCTGCTTCCCTGTGCCCTGCTCCTCCAAACTCTGCTCCCCCTGACTCTTCTCCCCCTGGCTTTACTCCCTATGGGCTCAGCTCCTTCTAGTACATGCACCTGAGCCATGCACCTCCTACTGCTGCTCCCCATGGCTCTGCTCCCCTGGGCCATGCTCTCTCTGATACTGGTCCCCATTGACCCTACTCCCTCTGGACCTACTCCCTGTGGGCTCTGTACTCCATAGCCCTGCTCTCCTGGGCAGTGCTCCCTTGGTCCTCCTCTTCCTGGACCCTGATCCACCCGGCCCTGTTTCTGCTCCCCTGGGCACTACTCCCTCCAGTCCTGCTCCCCAGGGCCCTGCTACCCCTGGTTATGCTCCTCCTATGCCTTGGTCAACCTGGAACCCGCTCCCACTTGGCCTGCTTCCCTGGGCCCTGCACCCCTTGTGTCCTGCTTCCCCTGGCCCTGCTCCCCATGGGCCCTTTGCCCTGGCCCTGCTCCCAGTGGGCCCTGCTCTTCTGGTCCTGTCTTTCCCTGGGCCTGCTCCCCTGGGCCATACTCCTCATTGGCTCTGCTCCCCGTGCCCTATTCCCCCTGGGACCTTCCCACTTGGGCCCTGCTCCCCCTGGTATTGCTCCCCATGGGCTCTGCTCCCCCGGACCCTTATTCCCCTGTTCTCTGCTTCTCCTGGGCCCTGATCTCCCTAGCCATGCTCCTCCTTGCCCTGTTCCCGCTGTCTCTGCACCTCTGGGCCGTACTCCCCTGAGCTGTGCTCCTCTGTGGCCCTGCTCCCCTGGGCCATGCTCCCTCTGGTCTTGCTCACTCAGGCTGTATTCCCCCTGACCCTGCTCCCCTGGGCCCAGCTCTATTAGGCCCTGCTTTCTCGGGTCCTTATTTCCTTGGTGACTGCTCCCCCTAGCATTGGGCCCTTCTCTCCCTGGCCCTAATGCCCTGTTTCTGCTCTCCTTGTGGCATGCTCCTCTTGGTCCTGATAACCATGGCCCTGCTCCCCATGAGTCTTGTTTCTCCTGGACCTATCTCCGGGCCCTGCACCCCCGGCCCTGCTCCTTTGGGTCCTGCTCCTCCTCAGCCTGATTCCCCTGCTCTGCTTCCCTTGACCCTGCTCCTTCTGGGCCCTGCTCCCCTGAGCCCTGCTCCCCATGGATCCTGCTCCCCATGGTCTTGTCCCATATGGTCCGAAATACCCCGGACCCTATTCTCCCTGAATTCTCATTCTCCTGTGCCCTGCTCCTCCTGGCCCTGCTTTCCTGGGCCCTGCTCCCCACTGGGCTCACCTCTTCCTGAGTCCTGCTCCAGCTTAGCCCTGCTCTCCCTGTTCCTGCTTCCCCGGGCCCCATTCCCTGTGGCCCTGCTCACCTGGCCTGCTTTCCTGTTTATACTTCCCCTGGCCCTGCTCCCCTGCACCATACATTCCCTAAACCCTTCTCCCCTGGGCCCTGCTCCACCTGGTCTTGCTCCGTATGGGCCCTGCTCCCCTGGGCCCTTCTCCCCCTGTTCCCTGCTTCTCTTGGGCCTTGCTCCTCCTATTCCAGCTCCCTCTTGCCCTACCCTCCCGTGGCCCGCTCCCTCCAGGACCTGCTCCCCCTGGTAATACTCCCTGGGCCCTTTTCGCCTGGGCCCTGCTCCCCTGGCCCTTCTCCTCCTGACTCTTCCCTGTGGGCTCAGCACCCCTAGCCTTGCTCTCCTCATCCCTGGTCCTCTAATACTCCTCTCCCTGGACCCTGCCCCACCTGCTCCTCCTGGGCCCTGCCCACCCTGGCCCTGTCCCCTGGGCCCTACTCCCTCCAGTCCTGCTCCCCTGTTCCTGCTCCCCTGACTCTGTTCTCCAGGGCCCTGCTCTCTGGGCCTGCTCCTCCTGGCCCTGCTCCCCTGGGCCCTGCTCTCCTGGCCCTGCCCACCCTGGGCCCTTTTCCTCCTGGCCCTGCTCTGCTTGGCCCTTGCTTTCCTTGGGCCCTGCTCCTAGTAACACTGCTCACTGGGTCCGCTCTCCCCTAGTACTGCTTTGGGGCCCTGCTCCTCCTGGGCCCTGTTTTCCCTGTGCCCTGCTCCACAGTGGCCTCACCTCTTCCTGAGTCCTGCTCCACCTAGGCCCTACCCCCACTGGATCCTGCTCCCCCTGGTCCTGTTCCCCATGGGCCCTGCTCACCTGTACTGCTCTCCCTGCCCCTACTACCTGTGGCCGCTGCTATCCCTAGCACTGATCTACAGGGCTCTGCTACCCCTGGCCCTCCTCTCCCTGGGCCCTGCTCCTCCCTGTCCTGCTTACCCTAGGACCCTGCTGTCCCTTGCACTACTTCCCCAGAGCCTGCTCCCCTGGTACCTGCTCCCCCTGGTACGGCTCCCCCTGGTCTTGCTCCCCTTGGGCCCTACTCCTCTTGGCCCTGCTCCCATGTGCCTTGCTCCCATGTGCCCTGCTCCCCCTGCCCTCTGTTCCCCCTGAGCACTGCAACTTCATAGCCCTGCTCTCCCTGATCCTTCTTCCTTGGGCCCCGCTCCCACTGGCCCTGTTCCCCCTGCATCTGTTCCTCCTGATCTTGCTTCCCTGGGAACTGCTCCCTCTGGTCCTGCTCCCCTGGACCCTGCTTCTCCTGACCCTTTTCACCTGGGCCCTGCTCACCCCTGGACCTGCTCTCTGGGCCCTGCTCCCCCTGGTTTTTCTTCCCTGGACCCTGGTTCCCCTGTGCCCCGCTACCCCTGGTTCCTCCTCCTTCTGGTCCGGCTCTCCATTGTCCCTGCTACCCTGGTTTTGCTTCCCGTGCCCCAAATCCCTGTGAAATCTGCTCCCCCTAGCCATGCTCTCCTGGGCCTTCCTCCCCGTAGGCCTCCTTTCTGTGGGGCCTGCTCCACCTGGTCCTTCTCCTCCTGGGCCCTGCTCCCACTGGGCCTTGTCCCCTGGGCCCTACTCCCCCCAGTCCTGGTTCCTTGGGCCGTACAACTCTGGACCTGCTCTTCTTGATCCTGTTCCCGCTGGCCTGCTCCCCTGGGCCTTGATCCTCCCTGTCTATGCTCCCCTGGGCTGTGCTCCTCTGGTACTGCTACCCCTGGGCCCTGCTCCTTCTGGCCCTGCTCCGCTAGGCCCTTCTACCCCCTGGGCTCCGCTACCCTTGAGCCTGCTTCCCTGTCCCTGCTCCCTCAGGCGTTACTCCCTGTGGTCTCTGCTCCTACTAGCCCTGCTCTCCTGGCTCCTGCTCCCCAGATCCTCCTGTCCTTTGGTCCTGATACCCCTGGCCCTGTTCTCCTGGGCCCTATTCCCTCCAGTCCTGTTCCCCTGGGCCCTTCTTCCCCTGGGCCCTGCTCCCCATGGGCCCAGCTCCCCCGGGCCCTTATACCCCTGTTCCCTGCTTCTCCTGGGTTCTGCTTCCCCTGGCCCTGCTCCCTATTGCCCTGCTTCCCTGGGCCTCCTCCCCTGGGACCTGGTTTCCCTGGACCCTGCTCCTCCTGGGCCCAGCTCCCTTGCCCCTTTTCTCCCTGGCTCTGCTCCCCCTCGCTCTGCTCCCCTGGGTCCTGCTCCCCCTGGTCCTGCTTCCCAGGGCCCCACTCCCTGTCGCCCTACTCCCACTGAACCTGTTTCCCTGCGCCCTACTCCCCTGGGCCCTGCTCCTCCTGAGCCTGCACTTCTGTGCCCTGCTCCCACTGGGCCCTTCTATCCCTGGTACCTGATCCCCCTGATCTGGCTCCCCATGGGCCCTGCTCATCCTGGCCCTTGAACCCCTCTGGGCTCCCCTCCTCCTGGCCCTGCTCCCCCTGGGCTATGCTCCCGTTAGCCCTGCTCCCCCTGGTCCTCATTCACTGGGCCCCATTCCCTCTGGCCATGCTCCCCCTGCCACTGTTCCCCTGGGTATTACTCCCCTGGGCCTTGCTCCCTCTGGTCCTGCTTTCCAGGGACCTGCTCCCCCTGGCCCTTATCCCTATGGGCCTTGCTCTTTCTGGCCCTTATCCCCTGGCTATACACCCCCTGGCACTACTCCCCTGGGCCCTGCTCTCTTGGGCCGTGCTTCACCTGGTTCTACTCCTCTGGGCCCTGCTCTCTTGGGCCCTCCTTCACCTGGTCCTACTGCCCTGGGCCCTGTTACTCCTGTGCCCTACTTTTCTGTACCCTACTCCTCCTGGTCCTGCTTCCTTGCACCTCGCTCCCCCTGGCCCTGATCCCTGTGACCCTGCTCCCTCTGCTCCTGCTTTCATGGACCCTGCTCCCCCTGGCCTTGCTTTCCTGGGCCCTATTCCCCCTTGGCACCTCTTTCCCTGGGACCTACTTTCCTGGCATTGCTCCCCATGGGCCCTGCTCCCCTGGCCCTAATCCCTTGGTCCTGCTGTCCTTCGTCCCTTCTCCACCTGGTCCTGCTACCCAAGGTGCTGCTACCAATGGGCCCTGCTCCCCTGGGAACCGGTCCCTTTGGTCCTGCTTCCCTGGACCCTGCTCCTCTGGCCTTGCTCCCTATGGGCCCTGGTCTTCCTAGCCTTAATCCCCTGGCCATGCTCCCCTCGCCCTACACTTCAGGGCCCTGCTCTCCTGAACCCTGCTTTCCCTGGCCCTGCTCCACTGGGCCTTGCTCTTACTGGGCCCTGCTCTTCTGCTGCCTGCTATCCTGGGCCTTCTCCCACTGAGCCCTGCTCCCCCTGTTCTTGCTCCCTATGGGCCCTGCTCCCCCAGGCTCTTCCCTGATTCTTCATGCTCTGCTCCTCCTGGCCCTGCTCCCCCTGATACTGCTCTCCCTTGACCCTTCTTCCCTGGCCCTGGTCCCCCTGGCCCTTTTCTCCCTGGGTCTGCTCCCCTGGGCCCTGCTACTCTGGGACCTGCTCTCCCTGGCCCTGCTACTCTGGGACCTGCTCTCCCTGGCCCTACTCCTCTGTACCCGGCTCCACCTGTGTCTTGCTCCCCCTGACCCTGCTCCCATGAGCCCTGCACCCACTTTGTCCTGCTTCCCTGGCCCTGCACCCCATGGGTCCTCTTACCCTGCTCTGATCACCTGGGCCCTGTTCTCCTGGGCCCTGGTTCCCCATGGCCTGCTCCCCTGGGCCATGCTCCTCCTTGGCCCTGCTCCTTTGCACCCTACTCCCCCTGGGAACTTCCCACTTGGGTTTTCTCCCCCTGGTCTTGCTCCCATGGGCACTGACCTCCCAGGCCCTTCTTCCCTGTTCTCTGCTTCTCCTGGGTCCAGTTCCCCCTGGCCCTGCTCCCCCTGGCCCTGTTCTTTTCTGGGCCCTGCTTCCCTGGACCCAACTCTCTGAGCTATGCTCCTTCCTGGCCCTGCTCCCTGGTCCTGCATTCCAGGGCCCTGCTTCTCTGGCCCTGCTCTCCCTGGCCCTGTTCCCCCTGGTCCTGCTCCTCTGGGCACTGATCCCCTGGGCCTGGCTCCCTCTGGTCCTGCTTTCCTGGGCCCTGCTTCCTATGAGCCTCACTCTTCCTGGCCCTAATCCCCTGACCATGCTCCCCTGGCCCTGCTCCCATGGGCCCTGCTCTCCTGGACCCTGTTTCTCCCAGCCCCTGCTCTACTGGGCCCTGCTCCACCTGGGCCCTGCTCTTCTGCTCCCTGCTCCCTCTTGGCCCCTCTCCCCGTGGGCCCTGCTGCCCCTGGTCTTGCTCCCCACAGGCCTGTTCCCCTGGCCCTTCCCCCCCCTTTTCCCTGCTTCTCCAGGGCCCTGTTCCCCCTGGCCCTGCTCCCGCTTACGATGCTTCTCCTGGGCCTGCACCCATGGGCCCTCCTCCCCATGGTACTGCTCTACCTGGGCCCTTCTCCCCCCTGTCTCTCCTCCCCTGGCATTTTTCTCCCCGGCTCTGCTCCCCTGGACCTGCCTCCCCCCGGCTCTGCTTCCCTGGGACCTTCTCCTGTGGGAACTGCTCTCCCTGGACCTGTTCCACTGGGCCCTGCCTCACCCGGGCCCTGCTTCCCTGGGCCCTGCACAAACTGTGCTCCCTCTGGTCCTGCTCCCCCTGGGCCCTGATCCTCCTGGTCCTGCTACCCTGGGCCCTGGCTCCAACCTGAGCTACAATCTCCCTGAGCCCTGCTCCCCCTTGGCTTTGCCCCCCCACCCCCGGTACTGCTTCCTTCGGCCTGATCCCTGTGAACCTGCTCTCCGTGATTCTGCTCCCCTGGGCCCTGCTCCTCCTGGCACTGCTCCTGCTCCCACAGGTACTGCTCTCCCTGAGCCCTTCTCCCCTTGCCTTTTCCCCCCTGGTCCGACTCGCTCTGGTGCTGCTCTCCTTGAACCTGCACCCCATGTGTCCTTCTCCCCTGGCCCTGCACCCCGTGCGCTCCACTTCCCAAGGCCTACTCGCCTGGGCCCCTGCACCCCTTGGTCCTCCTCTTCCTGGACCCTGATCCACCTGGCCCTGGTTCAGCTCCCCTGGGCCCTACTCCCTCCAGTCTGCTCCCCAGGGCCCTGCTCCCCCTGGTTATGCTCCTCGTGGGCCTTGGTCAACCTGGAACCCTCTCCCACTTGGCATGCTCCCCTGGGCCCTGCACCCCTTGTGTCCTACTTCCTCTGGCCCTGCTCCCATTGGGCCCTTTCGCCCTGGCCCTGCTCCCCATGGGGCCCTTTCACCCTGGCCCTGCTCCCCATGGGCCCTCCTTTTCTGGTCCCTGCTTTCCCTGGGCCTGCTCCCCTGGGCCATACTCCTCCTTGGCTCTGCTCCCCTGTGCCCTATTCCCCTGGGACCTTCCCACTTGGGCCCTGGTCCCCCTGGTATTGCTCCCCATGGGCTCTGCTCCCCCGGAACCTTCTTCCCTGTTCTCTGCTTCTACTGGGCCCTGATCCCCTAGCCATGCTCCTCCTTGCCCTGTTCCCCCTGGCTCTGCACCTCTGGGCCCTACTCCCCTGAGCTGTGCTCCTCTGTGGCCTTGCTCCCTTGGGCCCTACTCCCTCCAGTCCTGCTCCCCTGTTCCTGCTCCCCTGACTCTGCTCCGCTGGGCCCTGCTCTCCTGGGCCATGCCCCCCTGGGCCCTTTTCCTCCTGGCCCTGCTCTGCTGGGCCCTTCTCCCCCTTGGGCCCTGCTCATCGTGGCACTGCTCAGTGGGTCCCGCTCTCCCCTGGTCCTGCTCTTGGGCCCTGCTCCCCCTAAATCCTGCTCCCCTGGTCCTATTCCCCATAGCCCTGCTCACCTGTACTGCTTCCCTGCCCCCACTTCCTGTGGCCTCTGCTATCCCTAGCATTGATCTACTTGGCTCTGCTACCCCTGGCCCACCTCTTTCTGGGCCCTGCTCCCCGCTGTCCTGCTTACCTAGACCCTGTGTCCCTGGCCCTGCTGTCCCTCGCACTGCTTCCCCGGGGCCTGCTCCCCTGATACCTGCTCCTCCTGGTACTGCTCACATGTACCCTGCTCACCCAGGGCTCTGTTCCCCTGAGCACTGCAACTTCTTTCCCTGCTCTCCCTGGTACTGCTTCCTTGGGCTCCGCTCCCACTGGCCCTGCTCCCTTGACCTGTTCCTCCTGATCCTGCTCCACTGGAACCTGCTCCCTCTGGTCCTGCTCCCCTAGACCCTGCTCCTCCTGGCCCTACTCCACTGGGCCCTGCCTCACCCCTGGACCTGCGCTCTGGGCCCTGATCCCCCTGATTTTGCTTCCCTGGACCCTGGTTCCCCTATGCCCCGCTCCCCGTGGTCCCTCCTCCCCCTGGTCCTGCTCTCCATTGTCCCTGCTACCCTGGTTTTGCTTCCTGTGCCCCAACTCCCTGTGGGATCTGCTCCCCCTAGCCATGCTCTCCTGGGCCTTTGTCCCCGTAGGCCTCCTTTCTATAGGGCCTGCTCCATGTGGTCTTGCTCCTCCGGGGCCCTGCTGCTACTGGACCTTCTCCCCTGGGTCCTGCTCCCCCCAGTTCTGGTTCCTTGGGCCCTAACACCTGGACCTGCTCTCCCTTGGTCCTATTCCCCCTGGCATGCTCTCCTGGGCCCTGATCCACCCTGTCCCTGCTCCCCTGGGCTGTGCTCCTCTGGTACTGCTACCCTGGGCCCTGCTCCTCCTGGCCCTGCTCCGCTAGGCCCTTCTACCCCCTGGGCTCTGCTAATCTTGAGCCCTACTCCCCTTCCCGTCTCCCTCAGGCCCTACTCACTGTGGGCTCTTTCCCTACTAGCCATGCTCTCCTGGGCCCTGCTCCCAGATCCTCCTGTCCTTTGGCCCTCTTTCCCTTGGCCCTGTTCCCCTGGCCCTATTCCCTCCAGTTCTCTTCCCTGGTCCCTTCATCCCCTGGGCCCTGCTCCCCATGGGCCCAGCTCGCCCGGGCCCTAATCCCCCTGTTCCCTGCTTCTCCTGGGTTCTGCTTCCCCTGGCCCTGCTCCCTATTGCCCTGCTTCCCGGGGCCTCCTCCCCTGAGACCTGCTATCCCTGGTACTGCTCTCACTGGCCCTTGTCCCCCTTGCCCTTTTCTCCCTGGCTATGCTCCCCTGGGTCCTGCTCCTCTGGTAACTTCTTTTCCCGGCCCTACTCCCTGTAGGCACTGTTCCCCTTAGCACTGCTCTCCTGGATCTGCACCCCCTGGTCCTCCTCTCCCTGGGCCCTGCTCTGCCCAGTCCTGCTCCTCCTGGGTGCTGCTCCTCATGGTCCTGCTCCCTCGGGCCCTACTTCCCGCAGTCCTGCTCCCCTGGGCCCTGCACACCAGCCCTGCTCCCCTGGGCCCTGCTCTTCTGGGCCTTGCTTCCCTTGGCCTTCTCCCCTGGGCTCTGCTCCCCCTGGCTCTGCTCCTCTAGGCCCTCCTACCCTGGGCCCTTGCTCCTCTGGTCCTGCCTTTCCTGACCTACCTCCCCCTTGGCCTTGCACCCCAGGTCCTGTTTCCTGAGCTCTACTCCCTATGGAACTGGCCCCCCTGGCCCTCCTCTCCTAGGCCCTGCTACTCCAAACTCTGCTACCCCTGACTCTGCTCCCCTGGTCCTACTCCCTATGGGCTCTGCTCCCCTAGACCATGCACCTGAGCCATGCTCCTCCAACCACTCTTCCCCATGGGACCTGCTCCCCTGGGTCTGAACTCTGGGGCCGTACACCCCCAGGTACTTCTCTCCTTGGCCCTTCTACACTTGGCCATTTTCCTCCTGGCCTCTCTCCCCATGGCCCTGCCCCCCAGGACATGCTCTCCCTGATACTGTTCCACATTGTCCCTACTCTCTCTGGCCCTACTCTCTCTGGGCTCTGCACTCCCTAGTCCTGCTCTCCTGGGCCCTGCTCCCTTGGTCCTCCACTTCCTGGACCCTGTTCCACCTGGCCCTGGTTCTGCTCCCCTGGGCCCTACTCCCTCCAGTTCGGCTCCCCAGGTTTATGCTCCTCCTGGGCCTTGGTCAACCTGGAACCCGCTCCACTTGGCCTGATCCCCTGGGCCATACTCCTGCTTGCCCTGTTCCCCTTGACTCTGCACCTCTGGGCCCTACTCCCCTAAGCTGTGCTCCTCTGTGGCCCTGCTCCCCTGGGCCATGCTCACTCAGGCTGTACTCCCCGTGACAATGCTCCCTGGCCCAGCTCTATTTGGCCCTGTTTTCTCGGGTCCTTATTTCCTGTGTGAGTGCTCCCCCTTGCATTGGGCCCTTTTCCCCATAGCCCTAATGCCCTGGTTCTGCTCTCCTTGTGGCCTGCTCCTCTTGGTCCTGATAAACATGGCCCTGCTCCCCATGGGGCTTGTTCCTCCTGGACCTAACCCCTGGCCCTGCACTCCCTGGCCCTGCTCCCCTGAGCCCTGCTCCCCCTGGGTCCTGCTCTCCGTGGGCTCTGGTCCCCATGGTCTTGACCCACATGGTCCGTAATACCCCGGGCCCTATTCTCCTTGATTTCTGATTCTCCTTGGCCTTGCTCCTCCTTGCCCTGCTCCCTACTGGGCTCACCTCTTCCTGAGTCCTGCTCCCGCTTAGCAATGCTCGCCCTGTTCCTGCTTCCCCGGGCCACATTCCCTCTGGCCCTGCTCACCTGGCCCTGCTTTCCTGGGCCCAACTTCCCCTGGCCCTGCTCCCCTGGGCCATGCTCCTCTGCACCCTACTTCCCCTGGACCCTACCCCACTGGGCCCTGTTTCACCCGGTCTTGCTCTGCTTGGGCCCTGCTCCCCTGGGCACTTCTCCCCCTGTTCCCTGCTTCTCTTGGGTCTTGCTCCCCCTATCCCAGCTCCCCCTTGCCCTACTTCCCCGGGGCCCGCTGCTCCAGGTCCTGCTCCTAGTGGTAATGCAATCCCTGGGCTCTCTTCCGCCTGGGCCCTGCGCACCTGGACCTTCTACTCCTGGCTCTACTCCCTGTGGGCTCTGCACCCCTAGCCTTGCTCTCCTCATCCCTGGTCCTCTAATACTCCTCTCCCTGGACCCTGCCCCACCTGCTCCTCCTAGGCCCTGCCCACCCTGGCCCTGTCCCCTGGGCCCTACTCCCTCCAGTCCTGCGCCCCTGTTCCTACTCCCCTGACTCTGTTCCCCAGGGCCCTGCTCTCTGGGGCTCCTCCCCCTGGCCCTGCTCCCCTGGGCCCTGCTCTCCTGGGCCCTGGCACCCCTGGGCCCTTTTCCTCCTGGCCCTGCTCTGCTGGGCCCTTCTCCCCTTGGGCCCTGCTCCTCGTGGCACTGCTCAATAGGTCCCGCTGTCCCCTGGTCCTGATCATGGGCTCTGCTCCCCCAGGGCCCTGTTTTCCCTGTGCCCTGCTGTCCCTAGGCCCTGCTCCCCCTGGATCCTGCTCCCCCTGGTCCTGTTCCCCATGGGCCCTGCTCACCTGTACTGCTCTCCCTGCCCCTACACCTTTGGGCTCTGCTAACCCTAGCACTGATCTACTGGGCTCTGCTACCCCTGGCACTCCTCTCCCTTGGCCCTGCTCCACCCTGTCCAGCTTACCCTAGGACCCTGCTGTCCCTGGCCCTTCTGTTACTTGCACTGCTTCCCCGGAGCTAGCTCCCCGGGTACCTGCTCCTCCTGGCCTTGCTCCCATGTGCCATGCTATCCCTGGGCTCTGTTCCTCCTGAGCACTGCAACTTCTTGGCCCTGCTCTCCCTGGTCCTGCTTCCCTGGGCCCCGTTCCCACTGGCCCTGCTACCCCTGGACCTGTTCCTCCTGATCCTGCTCCCCTGGGACCTGCTCCCTCTGGTCCTGCTCCCCCAGACCCTGCTCCTCCTGGCCCTTTTCCACTGGGCCCTACTCACCCCTGGACCTGCTCTCTGGACCCTGGAATCCCTCTGTCCCGCTCCCCCTGGTCCCTCATCCACCTGTTCCTGCTCTCCTTGTCCTGCTACCCTGGTTTTGTTTCCCGTGCCCCAACTTAATGTGGGATCTGCTCCCCCTAGCCAAGCTCTCCTGGGTCTTTCTTCCCTTAGGCCTTCTTTCTATGGGGCCTGCTCCACTTGGTCCTGCTCCTCCAGGGCCCTACTCCCACTGGCCCTTCTCACCTGGGCCCTGCTCGCCCCAGTCCTGGTTCCTTGGGTCCTACGACCCTGGACCTGCTCTCCTTGGTTCCATTCCCCCTGGCCTGCTCCCCTGGGCACAGATCCTCCCTGTCCCTGCTCCGCTGGGATGTGCTCCTCTGGTACTGCTACCCCAGGGACCTGCTCCTCCTGGCCCTGCTCCGCTAGGCCCTTCTACCCCCTGGGCTCCGCTACCCATGAGCCCTGCTCCCCTGTCCCTGCTCACTCAGGCCCCACTCCCTGTGGGCCCTGCTCCTAGTAGCCCTGCTCTCCTGGGCCCTGCTCCCCAGATTCTCCTGTCCTTTGGCCCTCTTCGCCCTGGCCATGTTCCCCTGCGCCATATTCCCTCCAGTCCTGTTCCCCTGGGCCCTTCTTCCCCTGGGCCCTGCTCCCCATGGGCCCAGCTCCCCCGGGCCCTTATCCCCCTGTTCCCTGCTTCTACTGGGTTCTGCTTCCCCTGGCCCTGCTCCCTATTGCCCTCCTTCCCTGGCCCTCCTCCCCTGGGACCTGCTGTCCCTGGTACTGCTCTCACTAGGCCCTTGTCCCCCTAGCCCTTTTCTCCCTGGCTATGCTCCCTGGGTCCTGCTCCTCTGGTAACTTCTTTCCCTGGCCCTACTCCCCTGTAGGCACTGTTCCCCTTAGCCCTGCTCTCCTGGGATCTGCACCCCCTGGTCCTCCTCTCCCTGGGCCCTGCTCTGCCCAGTCCTGCTCCTCCTGGGTTATGCTCCTCATGGTCCTATTCCCTTGGGCCCTACTTCCCGCAGTCCTGCTCCCCTGGGCCCTGCACACCAGGCCCTGCTCCCCTGGCCCTGCTCTTCTGGGCCTTGTTTCCCTTGGCCTTCTCCCCTGGGCTCTGCTCCCCCTGGCTCTGCTCCTCTAGGCCCTCCTACCCTGGGCCCTGCTCCTCTGGTGCTGCTTTCCTGGACCTACCGCCCCATTGGCTTGCTCCCCCGGTCCTGTTTCCTGGGCTCTACTCCCTATGGAACTGGCCCCCCTGACCCTCCTCTCCTAGGCCCTGCTTCCCTGTGCCCTGCTACTCCAAACTCTGCTACCCCTGACACTGCTCCCCCTGGTCCTACTCCCTATGGGCTCTGCTCCCCCTAGACCATGCCCTGAGCCATGCTCCTCCAACCACTCTTCCCCATGGGACCTGCTCCCCTGGGCCTGAACTCGGGCCCTGCACCCCTCCTCCTTTGCTCTGCTCCCCTGTGCCCTATTCCCCCTGGGACCTTCCCAGTTGGGCCCAGCTGCCCCTGGTATTGCTCCGCATGGACTCTGCTCCCCGGACCCTTCTTCCCCTGTTCTCTGCTTCTCCTGGGCCCTGATCTCCCTAGCCATGCTCCTCCTTGCCCTGTTCCCGCTGTCTCTGCACCTCTGGGCCCTACTCCCCTGAGCTGTGCTCCTCTGTGGCCCTTCTCCCCTGGGCGATGCTCCCTCTGGTCTTGCTCACTCAGGCTGTATTCCCCCTGACCCTGCTCCCCTGGGCCCAGCTCTATTAGGCCCTGCTTTCTCGGGTCCTTATTTCCTGGGTGACTGCTCCCCCTTGCATTGGGCCCTTCTCCCCCTGGCCCTAAACCCCTGGTTCTGCTCTCCTTGTGTCCTGCTCCACTTGGTCCTGATAGCCATGGCCCTGCTCCCCAACGACCTTGCTCCTCCTGGACCTAACCCCTGGCCCTGCACCCCCTGGCCCCGCTCCCCTGGGCCCTGCTCCTCCTCAGCCCTGCTTTCCCTGGCCCTGGTTCCCTTGACCCTGCTCCTTCTGGGCCCTGCTCCCCTGAGCCCTGCTCCCCCTGGGTCCTGCTCTCCGTGGGCTCTGTTCCCCATGGTCTTGCCCCAAATGGTCCGTAATACCCCGGACCCTATTCTCCCTGATTTCTGATTCTCCTGGGCCCTGCTCCTCCTGGCCCTGCTTTCCTGGGCCCTGCTCCGCACTGGGCTCACCTCTTCCTGAGTCCTGCTCCCGTTTAGCCCTACTCGCTCTGTTCCTCCTTCCCCGGCCTCATTCCCTCAGGCCTTGCTCACCAGGCCCTGCTTTCCTGGGCCCAACTTCCCCTGGCCCTGCTCCCTTGGGCCATGCTCCTCTGCTCCCTACTTCCACTGTACCCTTCCCCCTGGGCCCTGCTCCACCTCATCTTGCTCTGCATGGGGCCTGCTCTACTGGGCCCTTCTCCCCCTGTTCCCTGCTTCTCTTGGGGTTTCTCCCCCTATCCCAGCTCCCCCTTGCCCTACTTCCCCGGAGCCGGCACCACCAGAACCTGCTCCCTCTGGTAATGTTCTCCCTCGGCCCTTTTTTGCCTGGGCCCTGCTCCCCTGGCCCATCTCCTCCTGGCTCTGCTCCCTGTGGGCTCTGCACCCCTAGCCTTGCTCTCCTTATCCCTGGTCCTCTAATACTCCTCTCCCTGGACCTTGCCCCACCTGCTCCATCTGGGCCCTGCCCACCCTGGCCCTGTCCCCTGAGCCCTACTCCCTCCAGGCCTGGTCCCCTGTTCCTGCTCCCCTGACTCTGTTCCCCAGGGCCCTGCTCTCTGGGCCTGCTCCTTCTGGCCCTGCTCCCCTGGGCCCTGCTCTCCTGGGCCCTGCCCCTGCTGGGCCCTTTTCCTCTTGGCCCTGCTCTGCTGGGCCCTTCTTTCCCTTGGGCCCTGCTCCCCCTGGCCCTGTTTTCCCTGTGCCCTGCTAATTCTAGGACCTGCTCCCCCTGGATCCTGCTCGCCCTGGTCCTGTTCCTCATGGGCCCTGCTCACCTGTACTGCTCTCCGTGCCCGAACTCCCTGTGGGCTCTGCTATCCCTAGCACTGATCTACTGGGCTGTGCTACCCCTGGCTCTCCTCTCTCTGGGCCCTGCTCCCCGCTGTCCTGCTTACCCTAGGACCCTGCTGTCCCTGGCCCTGCTGTCCCTCGCACTGGTTCCCCAGGGTCTGCTCCCCCGGTACCTGCTCCCCCTAGGACCTGCTCCTCCTGGCCCTGCTCCCATGTGCCCTCTTCCCCCTGGGCTCTGATCCCCTTGAGCACTGCAACTTCTTGGGTGCTCTCCCTGGTTCTGCTTCCTTGGGCCCCGCTCCCACAGGCCCTGCACCCCCTGGACCTGTTCCTCCTGATCCTGCTACCCTGGGTCCTGCTCCCTCTGGTCCTGCTCCCCCGAACCCTGCTCCTCCTGGCCCTTCTCCACTAGGCCCTGCTCACCCCTGGACCAGCTCTCTGGGCCCTGCTTTCCCTATTTTTTCATGCCTGCAACCTGTTACCCCTGTGTCCCGCTCCCCCTGGTCCCTCCTTCCCCTGGTCCTGCTCTCCATTGTTCCTGCTACCCTGGTTTTGCTTCCCGTGCCCCAGCTCCCTGTGGAATCTGCTCCCTCTAGCCATGATCTCCTGGGCCTTTGTCCCTGTAGGCCTCCTTTCTATGGGGCCTGCTCCACGTTGTCCTGCTCCTCCCGGCTGTGCACCCACTGGCCCTTCTCCCCTGGTCCCTGCTCCCCCTAGTCCTGGTTCCTTGGGCTCTACGACCCTGGACCTACTCTCCTGGGTCCTATTCCCCTTGGCCTGCTTCCCTGGGCCCTGTTCCTCCCTGTCCCTTCTCCCCTGGGCTGTGCTCCTCTGGTACTGCTACCCCTGGGCCCTGCTCCTCGTGGCCCTGCTCCGCTAGGCCCTTCTACCCGCTGGGCTCCACGACCCTTGAGCCCTGCTCCCCTGTCCCTACTCCCTCAGGCGCCAGTCCCTGTGGGCTCTGCTCCTACTATCCCTGCTGTCCTGCAATACCCCGGACCCTATTCTCCCTGATTTCTGATTCTCCTGGGCCCTGCTCCTTTTGGCCCTGCTTTCCTGGGCCCTGCTCCCCACTGGGCTCACCTCTTCCTGAGTCCTGCTCCCGCTTAGCCCTGCTCGCCCTTTTCCTGCTTCTCCTGGCCCCATTACCTCTGGCCCTCCTCACCTGGCCCTGCTTTCCTCGGCCCAACTTCCCCTGGCCCTGCTCTTCTGGGCCATGCTCCTCTCCACCCTACTTCCTCTGGACCCTTCCCCCCTGGACCCTGCCCCACCTGCTCCTCCTGGGCCCTGCCCACCCTGGCGCTGTCCCCTGGTCCCTACTCCCCCCAGTCCTGCTCTCCTGTTCCTGCTCCCCTGACTTTGTTCCCCAGGGCCGTGCTCTCTGGGCCTTCTCCCCCTGGCCCTGCTCCCCTGGCCCTGCTCCCCTGGGCCCTGCTCTCCTGAGCCCTGCCCTCCCTGGGCTCTTTATCTCCTGGCCCTGCTCTGCTGGGCCCTTCTCCTTCTTGGGTCCAGCTCCTCGAGGCTCTGTTCACTGGATCCCGCTCTCCCCTTGTCCTGCTCTTGGGCTCTGCTCCCCCTGGGCTTTGTTTTCCCTGTGCCCTGCTCCCCCAAGGCCCTGCTCCCCCTAGTCCTGTTCCCCATGGGCCCTGCTCACCTGTACTGCTCTCCCTGCCCCTACTCCCTGTGGGCTCTGCTATCCCTAGCACAGATCTTCTGAGCTCTGCTAACCCTGGCCCTCCTCTCCCTGGGCCCTGCTCCCCCCTGTCCTGCTTACCCTAGGACCCTGCTGTCCCTGGCCCTGCTGTCCCTCGCACTGCTTCCCCGGGGCCTGCTCCCCCGGTACGTGCTCCTCCTGGTATTGCTCTCCCTCGTCTTGCTCCCCTTGGGACCTGCTCCTCTTGGCCCTGCTCCCATGTGCCCTACTCCCATGTGCCCTGCTCCCCCTGGGCTCTGTTTCCCCTGAGCACTGCAACTTTTGGCCCTGCTCTCCCTGGTCCTGCTTCCTTGGGCCCCGCTCCCATTGGTCCTGCTCCCCCAGACCCTTCTCCTTCTGGCCCTTCTCCACTGGGCCCTGCTCACCCCTGGACCTGCTCTCTGAGCCCTGCTTCCCCTGACTTTGCTTCCCTGGACCCTGGTTCCACTGTGCCCCGCTCCCCCTGGTCCTTCCTCCCCCTGGTCCTGCTCTCCATTATCCCTGCTACCCTGGTTTTGCTTCCGGTGCCCAACTCCCTGTGGGATCTGCTCCCCCTAGCCATGCTCTCCTGGGCCTTTCTCCCTGTAGGCCTCCTTTCTATGGGGCCTGGTCCACGTGGTCCTGCTTCTCCTGGGCCCTGCTCCCACCAGTCCTGGTTCCTTGGACCCTACGACCCTGGACCTGCTCTCCTTCGTCCTATTCCCGCTGGCCTGCTCCCCTGGGCCCTGACCCTCCCTGTCCCTGCTTCCCTGAAATGTGCTTCTCTAGTACTGCTACCCCTCGGCTCTGCTCCTACTAGCCCTGCTCTCCTGGGCCCTGCTCCCCAGATCCTTCTGTCCTTTGGCCGTCTTCCCCTTGGCCCTGTTCCCCTGGGCCCTATTCACTCCAGTCCTGTTCCCCTGGGCCTTCTTCCCCTGGGCCCTGCTCCCCATCGGCCCAGCACCCCCGGGCCCTAATCCCCCTGTTCCCTGCTTCTCCTGGGTTCTGCTTCCCCTGGCCCTGCTCCCTATTGCCCTGCTTCCCTGGCCCTCCTCCTCTGGGACCTGCTATCCCTGGTACTGCTCTCAATGGGCCCTTGTCCCCCTTGCCCGTTTCTCCCTGGCTATGCTCCCCTGGGCCCTGCTCCTCTGGTAACTTCTTTCCCTGGCCCTACTCCCTGTAGGCAATGTTCCCCTTAGCCCTGCTCTTCTGGGCTCTGCACCCCCTGGTCATCCTCTCCCTGGGCCCTGCTCTGCCCGGTCCTGCTCCTCCTGTGTGTTGCTCCTCATGGTCCTGCTCCTTTGGGCCCTACTTCCCGCAGTCCTGCTCCACTGGGCCCTGCACACCAGGCCCTGCTCCCCTGGTCCCTGCTCTTCTGGGCCTTGCTTCCCTTGGCCATCTCCCCTGGGCTCTGCTCCCCCTGGCACTGCTCCCCCTGGCCCTTTTCTTCTGGCTCTACTCCCCCTGGCTCTGCTCCCCTGGGGTCTGCTACTCTTGGACCTGATCTCCCTGGCCCTTCTCCCTTGTGTCCTGCTCTCCCTGGCCGTTATGCTTTGGGTCCTGCTCCCCCTGTGTCCTGCTCCCCTGGGACCAGCTCCCACTATGTCCTGGTTCCCCTTGCCCTGCTCCCCTGGATTGTTCTTCCTTTGTCCCTGCTTCCCCTGGGCTCTGCTCCTCCTGGCCCTGCTCTCCTAGGTCCTGTTCTTCCCTTGGCTCTGCTCCTCCTGAGCCCTGCTCCCTCTATGCCCTGCTACCCTTGTTCTGTTTCCCTGGTCGGCTCTCCCTATGGCCATGTTCCACCTGGCCTTTTGTCCCCTGACCCTGCTTTCCTGGGCTTTGCTCCCCTTAGCCTTGCTCCCTTTGGTCTGTTCCCCCAGGCGCTGCTTCTCCTGGTTTTGCTCCCCTGGGCCCTGTTGCCCCCTGGGCCCTGCTCCCCTTGGTTCTGTTCCCCTGGGCCCTGGTTTCCCTGTGCCCTGCTCCCTTCTGGCCCTGCTCCCTGGGCTCTGCTCCCCCTGGTTCTGCTCCCCCTGGCCCTTTTATCCTGGCTCTGCTCAATGGACCCTGCTCCTCATGAGTCCTGTTCCCCCAGTCTGTGCTCCCCTAGGCCCTGCTCCCCCTTGGACCTGCTCTCCCTAGTCCTGCTTCCACAGGCCCCACTCCCTCTGGCCCTGCTCTCCCTGGCCCTGCTCCCTGGGCCCTGATCCCCTGGTTCTGCGCCCCCTGGGACCTGCTCCTCTGGTCCTGCGCCCCCTGACCCTACTCCCTGTGCCCTCTGCTCCCTCTAGCCCTGATCTCCTGGGGCTTGCGCCTCCTGGTCCTCCTCTCCCTTGGCCCTGCTCCCCTGTACCCTGCTCCCCCGTACCCTGCTCCCCCAGGCCTTGCTCCCCGGGGCCCTACTCCCCCCAGTCCTACTCCCATGGGCACTGCTTCTCCTGGTTCTGCTCGTCCTGGACCTTGTTCCCCTGGACTCTGATCCCCCTGGGCCATGATCCCCCTGGGTCATGCTCCCCCTGGTCCTGCTTCCCTGGGCCCTGCTTCCCCTGGCCCTCTTCCCCAGACACTGCTCCCCAGGCCCTACTTTCCCAGGCCCTCTCCCCAAGTTCCTGCTCCCCCATGGCCCTGCTTCCCCAGGCCCTGCTTTCCCTAGACCTGTTCACCTTGGGCTCCGCTCCCTCTGGGTCAAGCTCCTCCTAGGACCTTCTCCCCTTGGTCCTGCTTCCCTGCTCCTAACTCCCCCTGGAACTGCTTGTATGCATCTCATTCCCTTGGCCCTCCTCCCCCTGGCCCTATTCCCCTTGACCCGGCTCCCCTGTACCCTGCTCCCTCTGGTCCTGTTTTCCTGACCCTGCTCCCTATGGGCCCTGCTCCCTATGGGCCCTGCTCCCCATGGGCCAGGATCTTACTGGCCCTAATCCCTGGCCATGCTCCCCTGACTCTACTCACCTGGGCCCTGCTCTCTTGGGTCCTGCTTCCCCTGGCCCTGCTCCCCTGGGGTCTATCCCCCTATGCCCATCTCCCCCTAGACCCTGCTCCCCCTTCTTTGCTCCCCATAGGCCCTGGTAACCCGGGCACTTCTCCCCCCGTTCCCTGCTTCTCCTGGGTCCTACTCCCCATGGCCCTGCTCCCCCTGGCCCTTTTCTCCTTGGCTCTGCTCCCCTGGCCCTGCTCCTCTGGCACATGCTCTCCCTGGCCCTTTTCCCCCTGGTCCTGCTCCCACTGTCCTGGTCTCCCTGGCCTGGCTCCCCTGGGCCCTGCTCCTCCTGGACCTGCTCCCCTGGGCCCTGCTCCCACCTGGCTGTGCTCTCTGGGCCTTGCTTCTATGGCACCTTCTCTCCCTGGCTGAGCTCCACTGGGCCCTGCTCCTCCTGGACCTGCTCCCCTGGGCCCTGCTCCCACCTGGCTGTGCTCTCTGGGCCTTGCTCCTATGGCACCTTCTCTCCCTGGCTGAGCTCCACTGGGCCCTTCTCCTCCTGGGCCCTGCTACCCTGCGCCCTGCTACCCATGGGCCCTTCTCTCCCTGAGCCCTGCTCTCTATGGTCTTGCTCCACATGGGCCATGCTACCCCGGACCTAGCTCACCCTGTTCCCTGCTTCTCCTGGGCCCCGCTCCCCCTGGCTCTGATCCCCCTTTCTCTGCTTCCCCTGCGCTTGCTTCCTCGGGCCCTGCACCCCTGGTACTGCACTCCCTAGGCCCTTCTCCCCCTGTCCCTGCTCCCCTTGGCCCTTTTCTCCCTGGATCTGCTCCCCTGGGCCCTGCTACTCTGGCAGCTGCTCTTCCTGGCCCTTCTCCCCTTGGCCTTGCTCCCAGTGTCCTGCTCATCCTGGTCCTGCCCTCCTGGGCCCTGCTCCTCCTGGACCTGCTTCCTTGGGCCCTGCTCCCATCTGGCCATGCTCCCTAGGCTTTCATCCCCCTGGTTATGCTCCCCATGGGCCCTGGTTTCCCTGTGCCCCACTTCCACTGGGCCCTGCTTCCCCTGGGCCCTGCTGGCCCTGGTCCTGCTCAACATCGGCCCCGCTCCCCTTACTCTGCTCTCCCTGACCCTACTCCCTGTGGGTGCTCTTCCCCCTTGCCTTGCTCTCCTGGGCCCTGCTCCCTGTAGGCCTACTCTCCCTGGGCCCTCCTGTACCTGGTCCTACTCTTCCTGACCCTGCTCCCCCAGTCCTGCTCCCCTGGCTCTTGCTCTCCCTGGGCCCTGCTGCCCCTTGGCCCTTCTCCCCCGGCCCTGCTTACACTGGCTCCCCCTGTGTTCTCCTCCCCCTGGCCCTGCTCCCCCTGGCCCAACTCCCTGTGGGCTCTGCTCCCCCTAGCCCTGCTCTCCTGGGCCCTACTCCCCCTGGTCCTCCACTCCCTGGGCCCTGCTCCATCTGGTCCTACCCCTCCCCAGGCCCTGCTCCCCCTGGACCTGCTCTCCTGAGCCCTTCTTCCCCGAGTCCTGCTCCCTAGGCCCTACTTCCCCTGGTTCTGCTACTCCTGGGCCCTGGTCCCCCTGGGCCCCTATCCCCCCTGGTACTGTTCCCTCTGGTTCTGCTTTCCAGGGCCCCAATCCCTCTAGCCCTGCTCCCTGTGGCATTGTTCCCACTGGGCCTGCTCCCCTGGGTCCTGCTCCCCTGAGCCCTGCCCCCCTGAGCCCTGCCCCCTCTGGTCCTGCTTTCCTGGGCGCTTCAACCCGTGGCACTTCTCCCAATGGGCCCTGCTCCCCCTGGCCCTAATCCCCTGGTCCTGCTATCCTTGGGACCTGCTCCTCCTGGTCCTGATAATCATGGCCCTGCTCCCCATGGGCCCTGCTCCTCCTGCCCCTAATCCGTTGGCCCTGCTCCCCTGGACCCTGCTCCTCCTCGCCCCTTCTCCCCCTGGCCCTGTTCCCCATGGCCCTTTTTCCTGGCTTTGCTCCCCTGGCTCTGATACCCGGGTCCTGCTCCCCTGGGACCTGCTCTCCCTGACCCTACTCCACTGGGCCCTACTCCTGCTTTGTCCTTCTCCCTCTGTCCCTGCTCCTCTGGGCCCTGATCCCTCTGTGTCCTGCTTCCCTGGGACCCATCCCTCTGGCCCTGCTCCCCATGGCCCTGCTACCCTGGGCTTGCTCCTCCTGCCCTGCTCCCCTGGGCCCTGCTCCCCCCTGGCCCTGCTCCCTGGGCCGTGCTACCCCTGGTTCTGCTCCCCCTGGGCCCTTGTTTCCCTGGGCCCTGCTCCCCCTGGTCCTGCTCCCCATGTTCTTGTCCCCTGGCCCTATTCCCTGTGGGCTCTGCTCCCCCTAGTTCTGCTCTCCTGGGCCATGCTCCCCCTGGTCTCTACTCACTGGGCCTTGTTCCACCTGGTCCTGCTCCCCTCGGGCCCTGATCCCTCTTGCCCTGCTCCCCTTGGCCCTAGTCTCCCAGTCTTGCTCCCCTGGGTCCTGCTTCCCCTGTTTCTGCTCCTCCTGGGCCCTGGTCCCCCTGGGGCCCAGTCTCCATGGGCCCTGCTTTCCCTGTACCCTGTTTCACCTGGTCCTGGTTCCCTGGGCCCTGCTTTCCCTGGCCCTTCTCTCCTGGCCCTGCTCCCCCAGGTCCTACTACCTGCGGTCCTGCTCCCCCGAGTCCTGCTCCCCCAGGTCTTGCTCCCTCTCATCCTGCTCCTGCTGTTCTGCTCATTCTGCTCCCCAGGTCTGCTCCTCCTGTTTCTGCTCCACTTGGGCCCAATTACCCATGGGTCTTTTTCCCCCCTGGTCCCGCTTCCCTGTGCCTCATTCCCCCTGGCCCTGATCCTCCTGGCCTTGTACCCCTGGCCCTGCTTTTCTGGGCCCTGTTCCCCTGGTCTTGCTCTTCTTGGACCATGTTCCACCTGGTCCTATTCCCCACCCCATGCCCTACTCCCCTGTCACTGCTCCCCATGGGTTCTGCTCCTCCTGGCCCTAATCCCCTGGCCCTGCTCCCCTGGGCCCTTCTCTCCTGGGCACTGCTTCTTCTGCCCTGCTCCCTGGGTTCTGCTCCACCTGGGCCCTGCTTCCTGGCGCCCTGCTCCTCCTGTTTTTGCTCACCATGGGCCCTGCTTCTCCTGGCCATAATCCCCTGGCCCTTCTCCTCCTTTCCTTGCTCTCTAGGGTCCTGTTATATTGGTACCTGCTTCCCCTTGCCCTGTTCCCCTAGGCCCTGCTCCCCCATCCCTGCTCCCGTGGCCATGCTTCCCCTGGTCCTGATAACCATGGTCCTGCTTCCCATGGGCCCTGCATCCCCTGGACCTAATCCCCTGGGGCCTGCTCCCTTGCCCCTGCTCCCCCTGGGCCGTGCTCTCCATGGTCTTGCTCCACATAGCCTGTGCTACTCCAGGGCATGCTTCCCCTGTTCCCTGCTTCTTCTGGGCCCTGCTCCCACTGGCCCTGCTCCTCGTGGACCTGGTCTCCTGGGCCCTGCTCCCCCTGAGCTCCACTCCCCCTGAGCCCTGCTCCCCTTCATCCTGATTCCCCAGGTCTCACTCCCTCTGGCCCGGCTCTCCCTCGCCAGTTCCCCTGGCCCCGCAATTCTGGGTCATGCTCTCCTGGGCCTTGTTCCTCCTGACCCTGCTACAATGGGCCCTGCTCCTCTTGCATTCTTCTCCCCCTGGACCTGCTCCCCTGAACCCTGCTCCCCCTGTGTCCTGCACTCCCTGGGCCTGTTCCCCTTGGGCCCTGCTCCTCCTGGCATTGCTTCACCCTGGGCTCTGCTCCCCCTTGGCCTTGCTCCCCCTTGCCCCTGCTCCCCTGGTCCTCCTTCCCCAGAGCCCACTCCCCCTGGCCCTGCTCCCCCTGGCTCTGTCTCCCTGGATCTGCTACCCTGGGCACTGCTCCCTCTGGTCCTGCTTCCCTTGGGCACTACTACTCCTGGCCCTGCTCCCCCTTGGGTTCTGCCTCCCCCCCTGGACCTGTTTCCCCTTGATCCTGCTCCACTGGTCCTGCTTCCCATGTGTCCTGTTTTCCCTGGACTCTAATCTTCCTTGCCCTGCTCCCCTGGGTCCTGTTCCCTGGCCCTGCTCCCACTTGTGCTTTGGTCATCCTGGGCGCTGCTCCCCTTTTGCCCTTCTCCCCCTGGCTCTGTTCCCCATGGCTCTGGTCCTCCTTGCCCTGCTCCCTTAGGACCTGCTCTCCATTACCCTGGTCCCCTGGGCCCTACTCCCATTGAGTCCTTCTCCCCCTGGCCCTCCTCCCCTGGGTCCTGCTCCCCCTGGGTCCTGCTCCCTCTGGCCCTGCACCCCCTGGGCTCCAATCCCTCTGAGCCTTGATTTCCCTTGTCCCTGCTCTTCCTGGTCCTGCTTCCTCAGGCCCCACTCCCTCTGGCTCTGCTCCGCTAGGCCCTGTTCCAACTGGCCCTGCTCCCCTGGGCCCTGCACCCCCTGGTTCTTCTTGCCCTGGGCCCTAGATTCCCTGTGCCCCTCATCCCCTAGGCCCTGCTCCCCTGGGCCCTGCTCCCCCTGGCACTGCTCCCCATGGGCCCTGCTCCTCCTGGCCCTTCTCCACCTGGCCCTGCTCCCCTGGGCCCTACTCCCCCTGGGAACTGCTCCCCCTACACCCGCTCCCTGGGCCCTGCTCCTCCTGGACCCTCCTCCCCCTACCCCTGCTACCCTGGCCCAGCTCCCTCTGAACCTAATTCCCTGTGGGCTTTGAACCTAACTCCCTTCTCTCCTGGGCCCTGCTCCTCCTGGGCCCTAATCCCCTGTTCCCAGCTATCCCCGGCCCTTCTCCTTCTGAGCCCTGCTCCCCATGGTCCTGCTCCACATGGGCTGTGCTACCCAGGGCCCTGCTCGCCCTGTTCCCTGCTTCTCCTGGGCCCTGCTCCCCCCTGGTACTGTTCACCCTGGCTCTGTTGCCCTTGGCTCTGCTCCCTTGGCTCCTGCTCCCATTGTGTCCTCCTCCCCCTGGACCTACTCCTCTGAGCCCTGCACCCATGTGTCTTGCTCCCCCTGGTCCTGCCTCCCGTGCCCTGCTCCACCTGGCCCTGCTCCCCCATGGCCCTGCTCCCCCTGATTCTGCTCCCCCTCGGCCCTGATTTTCCTGTGCCCTGATCCCCCTGGTCCTTCTCCCCATGGGCCCAGTTTTCCTGGCCCTGATCCACCTGGCCCTTCTCTCTGTGGGCTCTGCTCTCCCTAGCCTTGCTCTCCCGGGCCCTGCTCCCCATAGGCCTCCTCTCCCTGGGCCCTGCTCCACCTGGTCCTGCTCCTCCTGGGCCATGCTTTCCCTGGCCCTGCTCCCCGAGGCCCTGCTCCCCGGGAAACTTCTCTCACTGGCCCTGCTCCTCTAGGCACTGCTCCCCTGGGCTGTACTCCTTCTGGCACTGCTCTTCCTGGGCCCTGCTCCCTCTGGCCCTACTCTCCTGTTCCCTGATCCCCACTGGGCTACGCTCCCCCCTGAGCCCAGCTCCCCCTTGAGCCTGCTCCCCCTGGTCCTGCTTCCCCAGGCCCCGCTCCCTCTGGCCATGCTCTCACTTGGCCCTGCTCCCCCTGGCCCTGCACCCCTGGGCCCTGCTCCCCGTGTGTCCTGCTCTCTCTGGCCCTGCTCCCCTGGGCCCTGCTCCCTCGGGCCCTGCTCCTCCTGCCCTTGCTCCCCTGGGTCCTGCTCCCTACTGGTCCCCACTCCCCATTGGGTCTGCTCGCCCTTGGCCCTGATCTCCTGGTCCTCTTTCCCCGGGCCCTGCTCACCTTTGCCGTGCTCCTCCTGGCCCTGTTTCCCCTGGCCCTGACTCCTGGGCACTGCTTCTGCTGCTTGTGCTTCCCTTGGGGCCTGCTCCCCGTGGCCCTGTTCCCCTGGGTTGATGTCCCTATGGACCTGCTCGCCCTGGGCCCTGCCCCCCCTGGGCTCCACTCCCCCTGAGCCCTGGATTCCCTTATCCCTGCTCCCCCTGATCCTGCTTCCCTAGGCCTCACTCTCTCTGGCCTTGTTCCCCTGGGGCCTGCACCCTGAACCCCATGGTTCTTCTGCTCCTGGGCCCTGATTTCCATGTGCCTCCTTCCCCTAGGCCCAGCTCCCCCTGGGCCCTGCCCCTCCTGGCCATAATACCCTGGCCCTTCTCCCCCTAGCCCTGCTCCCCTGGGCCCTACTCCCCTGGGGCTTCTTCCTCTACCTCTGGTCCCCAGGACCCTGTTCCTCCTGGGCCCTCTTCCCCCTACCTTGCTCCGCTGGGCCCTGCTCCTCCTGGTCATTGTCCCCTTGGACCCTGCTCCCCCTGGGCCTGCTCCCCCTGGTGCGGCACTCCCTTGGCCCTTCTCCCTGTGGCCTTATTCCTCCTGAGACCCTCACCTCTGGGCCCTACTCCCTCCACTCCTGCTCCCCTCTTCGTGCTCCCCTGACTCTGTTCCCCAGGGCCCTGCTCTCTGGGCCTGCTCCCCCTGACCCTGCTCCCCTGGGCCCTGCTCTCCTGGGCCCTGCCCCCCTGGGCCCTTTTCCTCCTGGCCCTGCTCTGTTGGGCCCTTCTCCCCCTTGTTCCCTGCTCCTCGTGGCACTGCTCACTGGGTCCCGCTCTCCCCTGGTCCTGCTCTTGGGCCCTGCTCCCCCTGGGCCCTGTTTTCCCTGTGCCCTGCCCTCCCTAGGCACTGCTCCCCCTGGATCCTGTTTGCCTGGTCCTGTACCCTATGGGCCCTGCTCACCTGTACTGCTCTCCTTGCCTCTACTCTCTGTGGGCTCTGCTATCCCTAGCACTGATCTACTGGGCTCTGCTACCCCAAGCCCTCCTCTCACTGGGCCCTGTTCCCCCTGTTTTGCTTACCATAGGACCCTGCTGTTCCTGGCTCTGCTGTCCCTAGCACTGCTTTCCCTGGGCCTGCTCCCCCGGTACCTTCTCCTCCTGGTACTGCTCCCCCTGGTCTTGCTCCCCTTGGGCCCTGCACCTCATGCCCCTGCTCATAAGTGCCCTGCTCCCATGTGCCCTGCTCCCGCTTTGCTCTGTTCCCCCTGAGCACTGCAACTTCTTGGCCCTGCTCTTCATGGTCCTGTTCCTTGGGCCCTGCTCCCACTGGCCTGCCCCTGGACCTGTTCCTCCTGATCCTGCTCTCCTGGGAGCTGCTCCCTCTGGTCCTGCTCCCCCGGACCCTGTTCCTCCTGGCCCTTTTCCACTGGGCCCTGCTCACCCCTGGACCTGTTCTCTGGGACCTGCTCTCCCTGATTTTTCTTCCCTGGACCCTGGTTCCTCTGTGCCCCGCTCCCACTGGTCCCTCCTCCCCTGGTCCTGCTCTCCATTGTCCCAGCTACCCTGGTTTTGCCCCCGTGCCCCAACTCCCTGTGGGATCTGCTCCCCCAAGCCAGACTCTCCTGGGCCTTTCTTTCTGTAGGCCTCCTTTTTATGGGGCCTGCTCCACGTGGTCCTGCTCCTCCTGTGCCCTGCTCCCACTGGCCCTACTCTCCTGGGACGAGCTCCACCCAATCCTAGTTCCTTGGGCCCTACGACCCTTGACCTGCTCTCCATGGTCCTATTCCCCCTGGCCTGCTCCCCTGGGCCCTGATCCTCCCTGTCCCTGCTCCCCTGGGCTGTGCTCCTCTGGTACTGCTACCCCTGGGCCCTGCTCCTCCTGGCCCTGCTCTGCTAGGCCCTTCTACCCCCTGGGCTCCGCAACCATTGAGCCCTGCTCCCCTGACCCTGCTCCCTCAGGCCCCACTCCCTGTGGGCTCTGCTCCTACTAGCCCTGCTCTCCTGGGCCCTGCTCCCCAGATCCTCCTGTTCTTTGGCCCTCTTCCCCCTGGCCCTGTTCCCCTGGGCCCTATTCCCTCCAGTCCTGTTCCCCTGGGCCCCTCTTCCCATGGGCCCTGCTCCCCATGGGCCCAGCTCCCGTGGGCCCTTATCCCCCTGTTCCCTGCTTCTCCTGGGTTCTGCTTCCCCTGGCCCTGCTCCCTACTTCCCTGCTTCCCTGGGCCTCCTCACCTGGGACCTGCTATCCCTGGTACTGCTCTCACTGGGCCCTTGTTTCCCTTGCCCTTTTCTCCCTGGCTATGCTCCCCTGGGCCCTGTTCCTCTGGTAACTTCTTTCCCTGGCCCTACTCCCTGTAGGCACTGTTCCCCTTAGCCCTGTTCTCCTGGGCTCTGCACTTTTTGGTCTTCCTCTCCCTGGGCCCTGCTCTGCCCGGTCCTGCTCCTCCTGGGTGCTGCTCCTCATGGTCCTGTTCCCTTGGGCCCTACTTCCCGCAGTCCTGCTCCCCTGGGCCCTGCACACCAGGCCCTGCTCCCCTGGACCCTGCTCTTCTGGGCCTTGCTTCCCTTGGACTTCTGCCCTGGGTTCTGCTCCCCCTGGTTCTACTCCTCTGGGCCCTGCTCCCTCTAGTCCTGCTTTCCTGGACCTACCACCTACTTGTCCTTGCTCCCCCGGTCCTGTTTCCTGGGCTCTACTCCCTATGGAACTGGCCCCCCTGGCCCTCCTCTTCTAGGCCCTGCTTCCCTGTGCCCTGCTACTCCAAACTCTGCTACCCCTGACTCTGCTCCCACTGGCCCAACTCTCTATGGGCTCTGTTCCCCGTTGACCATGCATCTGAGCCATGCACCTCCAACCGATGCTCCCCATGGGACCTGCTCCCCTAGGCCGGAAATCAGGGGCCTTGCACCCCCATGTACTTCTCTCCCTGGGCCCTTCTACCCTTGGCCATTTTCCTCCTATCCCCACTCCCCATAGTCCTGCTCCCCCAGGCCATGCTCTCCCTGATACTCATCCCCATTGGCCCTACTCCCTCTGGCCCTACTCCCTGTGGGCTCTGTACTCCCTAGCCCTGCTCTCCTGGGCCCTGTTCCCCTTGGTCCTCCACTTCCTGGACAATGATCCACCTGGACCTGGTTCTGCTCCCCTGAGCCCTACTCTCTCCAGTCCTGTTCCCCAGGGCCCTGCTCCCCCTGTTTATGCTCCTCCTGGGCCTTGGTCAACCTGGAACCCGCTCCCACTTGGCCTGCTCCCCTGGGCCCTGTACCCGTTGTGTCCTGCTTCCGCTTGCCCTGCTCACCATGGGCCCTTTCGCCCTGGCCCTGCTCCCCATGGGCCCTGTTCTTCTGGTCCCTGCTTTCCCTGGGCCTGCTCCCCTGGGCCATACTCCTTCTTGGCTCTGCTCCCCTGTGCCCTATTCCCCCTGGGACCTTCCACCTTGGGCCCTGCTCCTCCTGGTATTGCTCCCCATGGGCTTGGCTCCCCCGGACCCTTCTTCCCCTGTTCTCTGCTTCTCCTGGGCCCTGATCCCCCTAGCCATGCTCCTCCTTGCCCTGTCCCCCCTGGCTCTGCACCTCTGGGCCCTACTCCCCTGAGCTGTGCTCCTCTGTGGCCCTGCTCCCCTAGGCCATGCTCCCTCTGGTTCTGCTCACTCAATCTGTACTCCACCTGTCCCTGATCCACTGGGCCCAGCTCTATTTGGCCCTGCTCCCTCTGGTCTGATTTCCTGGGTGACTGCTCCCCCTTTCATTGGGCCCTTCTCCCCCTGGCCCTAATCCCCTGGTTCTGCTCTCCTTGTGGCCTGCTCCACTTGGTCCTGATAACCAAGGCCATGCTCCCCATGGGGCTTGCTCCTCCTGGACCTAACTCCTGGCCCTGCACCCCCTGGCCCTTCTCCCCTGGGCCCTGCTTCTCCTTAGCCCTGCTTACCCTGGCCCTGCTTCCATTGACCCTGCTCCTTCTGGGCCCTGCTCCCCCTGGGTCCTGCTCTCTTGGGGTTCTGCTCCCCATGGTCTTGCCCCTCATGGTCCGTAATATCCCATACCCTATTCTCCCTGATTTCTGATTCTCCTGGGCCCTGCTCCTCCTGGCCCTGCTTTCCAGGACCCTGCTCCCCACTGGGCTCACCTCTTCCTGAGTCCTGCTCCCGCTTTGCCCTGGTCGCCCTGTTTCTGCTTTTCTGGGCCCCATTCCCTCTGGCCCTGCTCACCTGGCCCTGCTTTCCTGGGTCCTACTTCCCCGGCCAATCTCCCCTGGGCCATGCTCCTCTGGACCCTGCTCCCTTGCACCCTATTCCCCTGGACCCTTTCCCCCTGGGCCCTGCTCCACCTGGTATTGCTCCGCATGGGAACTTCTCACCCTGTTCCCTGCTTCTCTTGGGCCTTGCTCCCCCTATCCAAGCTATGCCTTGCCCTACTTGCCCGGGGCCCACTCCTTCAGGACCTGCTCCCCCTCGTAATGCTCTCCCTGGGCCCTTTTCCGCCTGGGCCCTGCTTGCCTGGCCCTTCTCCTCCTGGCTCTACTCCCTGTGGGCTCCGCACCCCTAGTCTTGCTCTAATCATCCCTGGTCCTCTAATACATATCTCCCTGGACCCTGCCCCACCTGCTCCTCCTGGACCCTACCCACCCTGTCCCTGTCCCCTGGGCCCTACTCCCTCCAGTCCTGCTCCCCTGTTCCTGCTCCCCTGTTCCTGCTCCCCTGACTCTGTTCCCCAGGGCCCTGCTCTCTGGGCCTGCTCCCCCTGGGCCCTGTTTTCCCTGTGCCCTGCTCCCCCTAGGCCCTGCTCCCCCTGGATCCTGCTCCCCCTGGTTCTGTTCCCGATGGGCCCTGCTCACCTGTACTGCTGTCCCTCCCCTACTTTCTGTGGCCTCTGCTATCCATAGCACTGATCTACTGGGCTCTGCTATCCCTGGCACTCCTCTCCCTGGGCCCTAATCCTTCCTGTCCTGCTTACCCTAGGACTCTGCTGTCCCTGGCCCTGCTGTCCCTCACACTGCTTCCCCTCAGCATGCTCTCCCGGTACCTGCTCCTCCAGGTACTGTCCCCCAAACTTGATCCCTTTGGGCCCTGCTCCTCCTGGCCCTGCTCCCATGTGCCCTGCTCCCCCTGGGCTGTTCCCCCTGAGCACTGCAATTTCTTGGCCCTGCTCTCCCTGGTCCTCCTTTTTTGGGCTCTACTCCCACTGGCCCTGCTCCCTCTGGACCTGTTCCTCCTGATCCTGCTCCGCTGGGACCTGCTCCCTCTGGTCCTGCTCCCCAGGACCCTGCTCCACCTGGCCCTTCTCCACTGGGCCCTGCTCACCCTTGGACCAGCTCTCTGGGACCTACACCCCTGATTTTGCATCCCTGGGCCCTTTTAACCCTGTGCCCCGCTCCCCCTGGTCCCTCCTCCCCCTGGTCCTGCTCTCCATTGTCCAGGCTACCCTTGGTTTGCTTCCCATGCCCCAATCCCTGTGGTATCTGCTCCCCCTAGCCATGATCTCCTGAGCCTTTCTCCCAATAGGACTCCTTTCTATGGGGCCTGCTCCACGTGGTCCTGCTCCTCCTCGGCCTTGCTCCCACTGGCCCTTCTCCTCTTGGCTCTCCTCCCCCCAGTCCTGGATCCTTGGTCCCTACGACCCTGGACCTGCTCTGCTCTCCTTGGTCCTAATCCCCCTGGCCTGCTGCCCTGGACACTGATCCTCCCTGTCCCCGCTCCCCTGGCCTGTGCTCCTCCGGTACTTCTACACCTTGGCGATGCTCCTCCTGGCCCTGCTCCGCTAGGCCCTTCTACCCCCTGGGCTCCGCTACCCTTGAGCCCTGCTCCCCTGTCCTAATCCCTCACGCCCCACTACCTGTGGGCTCTGCTCCTAATAGCCCTGCTCTCCTGGGCCCTGCTCCCCAGATCCTCCTGTCCTTTGGCCCTGTTCCCCTGGGCCCTATTCCCTCCAGTCCTATTCCACTTGGCCGTTCTTCCCCTGGGCCCTGCTCCCCATGGGCCCAGGTTCCCTGAGCCCTTATCCCCTTGTTCTCTGCTTCTCCTGGGTTCTGCTTCCCCTGGCCCTGCTTCCTATTGCCCTGCTTCCCTGGGCCTCCTCCCCTGGGACCTGCTATCCCAGGTACTGCTCTCACTGGGCCGTTGTCCCCCTTGCCCTTTTCTCCCTGGCTATGTTCCCCTCAACCCTACTCCTCTGGTAACTTCTTTCCCTGGCCCTACTCCCTGTAGGCACTGTTCCCCTTAGCCCTGCTCTCCTGGGCTCTGCACCCCCTGGTCCTCCTCTCCCGGGCAGGGCAATAGGGAACAGGGTCAGGGGAAGCTGAACCCAGGAGAAGCAGGGAACAGAGGGATTAGGGCCTTTGGGAGCTGGGCATATGGGGAGCAGGGCCCAGGGGAAGAAGGGCCCAGGGGAACAGGACTGGAGGGAATAGGGCCCAAGGGAACAGGGCCAGGGTGAACAGGGCCTAAGGACAGGAGGATCTGGGGAGCAGGGCCCAGGAGAGTAGGGCTAGTATGAGCACACCCCACAGGGAGTGTGGACTGAGGGAGCAGGGACAGGGAAGCAGGGCTCAAGGGAAGCAGAGCCCAGGGAGTAGAAGGGCCTAGCAGAGCAGGGCGGGGAGGAACAGGGCCCAGGGGTAGCAGTACCAGAGGAGCACTTACCAGGGGAGCAGGGACAGGGAGGATCAGGGCCCATGGGAGCACGCCAGGGGGAATAGGACCAAGGAGAGCAGGTCCATGGTCGTAGGACCCAAGGAATCAGGACTGGGGGAGCAGGGCCCAGGGGAGAAGGGCCAGTGGGAGCATGGCCTGGAGGAGCAGGACAACGTGGAGCAGGCTCCATAGAAAGGAGGCCTACGGGGAGAAAGGCCCAGGAGATCATGGCTAGAGGGAGCAGATCCCACAGGGAGTTGGGGCACGGGAAGCAAAACCAGGGTAGCAGGGACAATGGAGAGCAGGACCAGGGGGAGGAGGGACCAGGGGGAGCGGGACACAGGGGAAACAGGGTCCAGGGAAGCAAAATTAGGGGGAGCAGGGCACAGAGAGCAGGTCCAGGGGTGAGCAGGGCCAGATGAGAAGGGCCAGGAGGAGCAGCGTCCAGGGGAGCAGGACCAGAGGGATCAGGTCTCAGGGGAGCAGGATCAGGAGGAACAGGTCCAGGGGGAGCAGGGCCAGTAGGAGAGGGGCCCAAGGAAGCAGGACCAGGGAGAGCAGGGCCAGGAAGTTGCAGTGCTCAGGGGGAAAGAGCCCAGGGGACCTGGGCACATGGGAGCTGGGCCAGGAGGAGCAGGTCCCAGGGGGAGCAGTACTAGGAAGAGCAGGTACCGAGGAAGTTGGCTCCAGGGAAGCAGTGAGAGGGACAGCAGGGCCAGGGACAGCAGGGTCCTAGGGTAAGCAGGACGGGGGGAGCAGGGCCCAGGGGAGGACGGCCAGGGGTAGCAGAGCCCAGTAGATCAGTGCTAGGGATAGCAGAGCCCGCAGAGAGTAGGGGCAGGGAGAGCAGTACAGGTGAGCAGGGCCCATGGGGAACAAGACCAGAGGGGGCAGGATCCAGGCCGAGCAGGGCCTTGGGGGAGCAGGGCACAGGGAAAACAGGGCCCAGGGGGAGCAGAGCCCAAGAGCAGGACCAGGGGAGAGCGGGACCCAGTGAGCAGTGCCACGAGGAGCAGGGCCCAATGAGGAGAAGGGCCCAGCAGAGCAGGGACAGGAGAAAAAGGGCCCGGGGGGGCAGGACCCAAGAGAGCAGGGCCCAGGGGAGCAGGGCCAAGGGGAGCAGGCCCAGAGATCAGGGCCCTGGGGAACAGAGTCAGGGGAGCAGGAACAGGGGAGCAGGACTGGAGGGAGTAGGGCCCAGGGGACAGGGCCAGCGTGGGCAGGGCCCAGGAGGAGCAGGTGGGGCAAGGTCCAGGGAGAGGAGTATTAGAGGACCAGTGATGAGGAGAGCAAGACTAGGGGTGCAGAGCCCACAGGGAGTAGAGCCAGGAGGAGAAGGGCCAGGGGAGCAGGGCCCAAGCGGAAATGGGCCCAGGGAGAGCATTACCAGGGGGAGTAGGTCCTGGAGGAGCGGGCCACGGGGAAGTAGTGCAAGGGGGAGCTGGGATAGGGGGAGCAAGGCCCAAGAGAAGGAGGGAACAGGGGGAGAGGGCCCAGGGGAGCAGGGCCCATGCGGAGCAAGACCATGTGGAGCAGGGCCCAGTGGGGAAGTGTCCAGAGGAAGTAGGGTGCAGAGGAGCAAGGGCCAGGGGAAGTTGGGCCCATGAAAGCAGGGCCAGGTGAGCAGGGCCAGAGGGAATGGGGCCGGGGGAGGCCGGAACAGGGCGAGCAGGGCAAAGCGGGAGCAGGACTCAGGAAGAGGTGAGCCCAGTGGGGAGCAGGGCCCAGGAAAGCAGGGCCAGGAGGAGCAGGGCCCAGGAGAATCAGAAATCATGGAGAATAGGTTCCGGGGTATTACGAACCATGTGGGGCAAGACCATGAGGAGCAGAGCCCACGGAGAACAGGACCTAAGGTGAGCAGGGCCCAGAAGAAGCAGGGTCAAAGGAAGCAGGGCCAGGGGAAGCAGGGCTGAGGAGGAGCAGGGCCCAGTGGCACAGGGCCAGGGGGTATAGGGCCAGGGGTTAGGTCCAGGAGGTGCCAGCCCCATGGGGAGCAGGGCCATGGCTATCAGGACCAAGTGGAGCAGGCCACAAGGAGAGCAGAACCAGGGGATTAGGGCCTGGGGAACAAGGGCTCAATGCAAGGGGAGCAGTCACCCAGGAAATCAGGACCAGAGGGAGCAGGGCCAAATAGAGCTGGGCCCAGGGGAGCAGGTTCAGGGGGAATACTGCCTGAGTGAGCAGGACCAGAGGGAGCATGGCCCAGGGGAGCAGAGCCACAGAGGAGCACAGCTCAGGGGAGTAGGGCCCAGAGGTGCAGAGCCAGGGGAAACAGGGCAAGGAGGAGCATGGCTAGGGGGATCAGGGTCCAGGAAAAGCAGAGAACAGGGGAAGAAGGGTCCGGGGGAGCAGAGACCATGGGGAGCAATACCAGGGGAACAGGCCCTAGTGGGAAGGTCCCAGGAGTAATAAGGCACAGGGGAGCAGAGCCAAGGAGGAGTATGGCCCAGGGGAGCAGGCCCAAGACAAGATGGGACCAGAAGGACAGGGCCCATGGGGAGAAGGGCCAGGGGAAACAGGACACAAGGAGTGCAGGGCCCAGGGGTGCAGGCCAAGTCGGAGCGGGTTCCAGGTTGACCAAGGCGCAGGAGGAGCACAACCAGGGGGAGCAGGGCACTTGGGAGCAGGATTGGAGGGAGTAGGGCCTAGGGGAGCAGAACAAGGGCCAGGTGGATCAGGGTCAAGGAAGAGGAGGCCCAAGGGGAGCAAGGCCGAGGAGAGCAGTCTAGGGAGTGCAGAGCCCACACGAAGGAGGGCCAGAGGCAGTAGGGCCAATGGGGAACAGTATCAGGGAGAGCATGGCCCGGGGCAGCAGGGCCATGGGGAGTGGGGTCAGGAGGAAAAGGGCCAAGGGTAGAAGGGCCCAGGGAGAGAAGTACCTGGGGGTGCAGGGCCCCGGAGTTCAGGCCCAGGGGAGCAGGTCCCATGGGAGCAGTGTTTGGAGGTGCATGGCTCAGGGGCATGGTCTAGGGGGAGCAGAGCCCATAGGGAGTAGGGCCAGGGGAGCAGAGTCAGGAGTAGCTGAGTTTGGAGTAGCAGTGCACAGGGAAGCAGGGCCTAGGAGAGGAGGGCGAGCGGGGCCATTTCCATAGGCAGTAGAGCCCAGGAAACAGGACCGGGGAGCAAGGCCAAGGGGGTGGTAGGTCCAGGAAAGCAGGACCAGAGGGAGCAGGGCCCAGGGTAGGAGGGCCTAGAGGAGCAGAGCCAGGGGGAGCAGAGCCCAGGGGAGAAGGCCAAGGGAAGCAAGGCTCAGAAGAGCAGGGCCCAGGGGAGCAGGGCCTGGTGTGCAGGGCAAAGGGTTGCAGGACTGCGGGAAGTAGGGCTCAAGGGAGCAGGACCATGAGGAGCAGCATCCAGTAGGAGCAGGACCGGGCAGAGCAGGGCCCACGGAGAGGAGGACCAGGGGGTGCAGAGCCCAGGAGAGCAGGCTAAGGGGAACAGTGCCTACAGGGAGTCGGGCCAGGGAAGAAGTTACCAGAGGAGCAAGGCCCAGGGGAGCATAGCCAGGAAGAAAAGGGCAAGGGGGACAAGGGCCCAGTGAGAGCAGTACCAGGGATAGCAGGTCCCAGGGTGGAGGCCCAGGGAAGCAGGGCAATAGGCAGCAGGGCCAGGGGAAGCAGAACCCAGGAGAAGCAGGGAACAGGGGGATTATGGCCTGGGGGAGCTGGGCCCATGGGAGCAGGGCCCAGGGGAAGAAGGGCCCAGGGGAACAGGACTGGAGGGAATAGGGCCCAGGGGAACAGGGCCAGGGGAAGAGGGCCAAAGGACAGGAGGATCTGGGGAGCAGTGCCCAGGAGAGCAGGGCTAGTAGGAGCAGAGCCCAGGGGTAGCAGTACTAGAGGAGCACAGCCCAGGGGAGCAGGGACAGGGAGGGTCAGGGCCCAGGAGAGCAGGCCAAGGGGAATAGGACCAAGGAGAGTAGGTCCAGGGTCGGAGGGCCCAAGGGACAAGGACTGGAGGGAGCAGGGCTCAGGGGAGAAGGACCAGTGGGAGCTGGGCCCAGAAGGAGCAGGACCACGTGGAGCAGGCCCCATAGAAAGGAGGCCACGGGGAGAAAGACCCAGGAGAGCATGGCTAGGAAGAGCAGATCCCACAGGGAGTTGGGGCACGGGAAGCAAAACCAGGGTAGCAGGAAAAATGGAGAGCAGGACCAGGGGGAGGAGGGACCAGGGGGAGCGGGGCAGCGGGGAACCAGGGTCCATGGAAGCAAATCAGGGGAAGTAGGGCCCAGAGAGCAGGTCCAGGGGTGAGCAGGGCCCAGTGAAGAACGGCCAGGAGGAGCAGGGTCTGGGGGAGCAGAACCAGAAGGAGCAGGTCCCAGGGAGCAGGATCAGGAGGAACAGGTCCAGGGGGAGCAGGACCAGGGGGAGCGGGGCCCAAGGAAGCAGGACCAGGGAGAGCAGAGCCAAGAAGTTGCAGTGCTCAGGGGAAACAGAGCCCAGGAGGAGTAGGGCACATGGGAGCAGGGCCAGGAGGAGCAGGTTTTAGGTTGAGCAGTACCAGGAGGAGCAGGTACTGGGCGAGCAGGCCACGGGGAAGCAGTGCGAGGGACAGCAGGGCCAGGGACAGCAGGGTCCTAGGGTAAGCAGGACACGGGGGAGCAGGGCCCAGGGAGAGCAGGTCCAGGGGTAGCAGAGCCCAGTACATCAGTGCTAGGGATAGCAGAGCCCACAGAGAGTAGGGGCAGGGAGAGCAGTACAGGTGAGCAGGGCCCATGGGGAACAGGACCAGGGGGAGCAGGGCCTAGGGGGAGCAGGGCACAGGGAAAACAGGGCCCAGGGGGAGCAGAGCCCAAGAGCAGGACCAGGGAAGAGCGGAACTCAGTGAGCAGTGCCACGAGGAGCAGGGCCCAAGGGGGAGAAGGGCCCAGCAGAGCAGGGCCAGGAGGAAAAGGGCCCGAGGGGGCAGGGCCCAGGAGAACAGGGCCCAGGGAAGCAGGGCCAGGGGGAGCAGGCCCAGAGAGCAGGTCCCTGGGGAACAGAGTCAGGAGAGAAGGAACAGGGGAGCAGGACTGGAGGGAGTAGGGCCCAGGGGACAGAGCCAGGGTGGGCAGGGCCCAATAGGAGCAGGTGGGGCAGGTTCCTGGGAGAGGAGTATTAGAGGACCACGGATGAGGAGTGCAAGGCTAGGGGTGCAGAGCCCACAGGTTGTAGAGCCAGGAGGAGAAGGGCCAAGGGAACAGGGCCCAGGCGTAAAAGGGCCCAGGGAGAGCATTACCAGGGGGAGCAGGTCCTGGAGGTGCTGGTCCCCGGGAAGTAGGGCATGGGGGAGCTGGAATAGCTGGAGCAAGACCGAAGAGAAGCAGGGAACAGGGGGAGAAGAGCCCAGGGGAACAGGCCCCATAGAAAGGAGGCCTACGGGGAGAAAGGCCCAGGAGAGCATGGCTAGGGGGAGCAGATCCCACAGGGAGTTGGGGCACGGGAACCAAAACCAGGGTAGCAGGGACAATGGAGAGCAGGACCAGGGGAGGAGGGACCAGGGGAGTGGGACACAGGGGAACCAGGGTCCAGGGAAGCAAAATCAGGGGGATCAGAACCCAGAGAGCAGGTGCAGGGGTGAGCAGGGCCAGTGGAGAAGGGCCAGAAGTAGCAGGGTCCGGGGAACAGGACCAGAGGGAGCAGGTCTCAGGGGAGCAGGATCAGGAGGAACAGGTCCAGGGGGAGCAGGGCCAGTGGGAGCGGGGCCCAAGGAAGCAGGACCAGGGAGAGCAGGGCCAAGAAGTTGCAGTGCTCAGGGGGAACAGAGCCCAGGGGGAGCAAGGCACATGGGAACAGGGCCAGGAGGAGCAGGTTTTAGGTTGAGCAGTACCAGGAGGAGCAGGTACCGGGGGAGCTGGCTCCAGGGAAGCAGTGCCAGGGACAGCAGGGCCAGGGACAGCAGGGTCCTTGGGTAAGCAGGACAGGGGGGAGCAGGGCCCAGGGAGAGGAGGGCCAGGGGTAGCAGAGCCCAGTAGATCAGTGCTAGGGATAGCAGAGTCCACAGAGAGTAGGGGCAGGGAGACCAAATACAGGTGATCAGGGCCCATCGGGAACAGAACCAGGGGGAGCAGGATCCAGGGGAGCAGGGCCTAGGGGGAGCAGGGCACAGGGAAAACAGGGCCCAGGGGAAGCAGAGCCCAAGAGCATGACCAGGGGAGAGCGGGACCCAGTGAGCAGTGCCACGAGGAGCAGGGACCAATGGGGAGAAGGGCCCAGCAGAGCAGGGCCAGGAGGAAAAGAGCCGAGGGGGGCACGGCCCAGGGGGGACAGGGCCCAGTAGAGCTGGGCCCAGGGGAGCAGGGCCAGGGGGAGCAAGACCAGAGAGCAGGACCCTGGGGAACAGAGTCAGGGGAGCAGGAACAGGGGAGCAGGACTGGAGGGAGTAAGGCCCAGAAGTCAAGGCCAGGGTGGGCAGGGACCAGGAGGAGCAGGTGGGGCAAGGTCCATGGAGAGGAATATTAGAGGACCGGGGATGAGGAGGGCAAGGCTAGGGGTGCAGAGCCCACAGGGAGTAGAGCCAGGAGGAGAATGCCAGGCGAGCAGGGCCCAGGCGGAAATGGTCCCAGGGAGATCATTACCAGGGGGAGCAGGTCCTAGAGGAACCGGCCCCGGGGAAGTAGGGCAACGGGGAGCTGGGATAGGGGGAGCAAGGCCCAAGAGAAGCAGGGAACAGGGGGAGAAGGGCCCCGGGGATCAGGGCCCATGCGGAGCAAGACCAGGTGGAGCAGTGCTCAGGGGGAAGGATCCAGGGGAAGTAGGGTGCAGAGGAGCATGGCCCAGGGGAGCAGGGCCAGGGGAAGTTGGGACCAGGAAAGCAGGGGCATGTGAGCAGGGCCAGAGGGAATGGGGCCTGGGGTTGCAGGAACAGGGCGAGCAGGGCTAAGCGGGAGCAGGACTCAGGAAGAGGTGATCCCAGTGGGGATCAGGGCTCATGAAAGCAGGTCCAGGAGGAGCAGGGCCCAGGAGAATCAGAAACCAGGGAGAATAGTGTCCGGGGTATTACGGACCATTTAGGACAAGACAATGGGGAGCAGAGCCCATGGAGAGCAGGACCCAGGAGCAGCACGGCTCAGCGGAGCAGGGCCCAGAAGGAGAAGGGTCAAGGGAAGCGGGGCCAGGGGAAGCAAGGCTGAGGAGGAGCAGGCCCAGGGGAGCAGGGCCAAGGGGTTCAGGGACAGGGGTTAGGTCCAGGAGGAGCAAGCCCCATGGGGAGCAGGGCCATGGCTATCAGGAACAAGTGGAGCAGGACACAAGGACAGCAGAACCAAGGGATTAGGGCCAGGGGGAGAAGGGCCCAATGCAAGGGGAGCAGTCACCCAGGAAATCAGGACCAGAGGGAGCAGGGCCAAATAGAGCTGGGCCCAGGGGAGCAGGGTCAGGAGGAATACAGTCTGAGTTAGCAGGGCCAGAGGGAGCATGGCCCAGGGGAGCAGGGCAACAGAGGAGCACAGCTCAGGGAGTAGGGCCCAGAGGTGCAGGGCCAGGGGGAAGAGGGCAAGGAGGAGCATGGCTAGGGGGATCAGGGCCCTGGAGAAGCAGAGAACAAGAGAAGAAGGGTCCGGGGGAGCAGAGCCCATGGGGAGCAACATCAGGGGCAGCAGGGCCCAAGTGGGAAGGTCCCAGTGGGAATAGGGCACAGGGGAGCAGAGCCAAGGAGGAGTATGGCCAAGGGGAGCTGGCCCAAGGAAAGCAGGGACTAGAAGAACAGGGCTCATGGGGGCAGGGCCAGGGCGAAAGGGCCCATGGGGAGCAGGGCCAGGGAAGCAGGACACAAGGGGTGCAGGACCCAGGGGAGCAGGCCAAGTGGGAGCGGGTTCCAGGTTGAACAAGGCCCAGGAGGAGCATAACCACGGGGAGCAGGGCCCTGGGGAGCAGGACTGGAGGGAGTAGGGCCCAGGGGAGCAGAACCATGGCCAGGTGGATCAGGGTCCAGGAAGAGGACGACCAAGGGGAGCAGGGCTCAGGAGAGCAGTCTAGGGAGTGCAGAGCCCACAGGGAGGAGGGCCAGAGGGAGTAGGGCCAATGGGGAACAGTATCAGGGAGAGCATGGCCCTGGGAAGCAGGGCCATGTGGAGTGGGGCCAGGACGAAAAGTGCCAAGGGTAGAAGGGCCCAGGGACAGAAGTACCTGGGGGTGCAGGGCCCCAGAGTTCAGGCCCAGGGGAGCATGTCCCATGGGGAGCAGCGGTTGGAGGTGCATGGCTCAGGTGTATCGTCTAGGGGGAGCAGAGCCCATAGGGAGTAGTGCCAGGGGGAGCAGAGTCAGGGTTAGCAGAGTTTGGAGTAGCAGGCACAGGGAAGCAGGGCCTAGGAGAGGAGGGCCAGGGGAGTCAGTTCCATAGGGAGCACAGCCCAGGAAACAGGACCAGGGAAGCAAGGCCGAGGGGGAGGTAGGTCCAGGAAAGCAGGACCAGAGGGAGCAGAGCCCAGGGTAGGAGGGCCTAGAGGAGCAGAGCCAGGGGGAGCAGAGCCCAGGAAGAAGGCCAATGGAAGCAAGCCCAGAAGAGCAGGGCCCAGGGGAGCAGGGCCCGGTGTGCAGGGCCCAGGGGAGCTGGACTGCGGGAAGTAGGGCCCAAGGAACCAGGACCATGAGGAGCAACACCCAGGAGGAGCAGGACCGGGCAGAGCAGGGCCCAGGGAGAGGAGAAGCAGGGGTGCAGAGCCCAGGAGAGCAGGGCTAAGGGGAACAGTGCCTACAGGGAGTAGGGCCAGGGAAAGAAGTTATCAGAGGAGCAGGGCCCAGGGGAGCATAGCCAGGGAGAAAAGACCAAGGGGGACAAGGGCCCAGTGAGAGGAGTACCAGGGATAGCAGGTCCCAGAAGAGGAGGCCCAGCGAAGCAGGGCAATAGGGAGCAGGGCCAGGGAAGCAGAACCCAGGAGAAGCAGGGAACAGGGGGATAAGGGCCCAGGGGTGCTGGGCCCATGGGAAGCAGGGCCCAGGTGAAGAAGGGCCCAGGGGAACAGGACTGGAGGGAATAGGGCCCAGGGGAACAGGGCCAGGGGGAAGTGGGCCAAAGGACAGGAGGATCTGGGGAGCAGGGCCCAGGAGAACAAGGCTAGTAGGAGCAGAGCCCAGGGATAGCAGTACTAGAGGAGCACAGCCCAGGGGAGCAGGGACAGGGAGGTTCAGGGCCCAGGGGAGCAGGCCAGCGGGAATAGGACCAAGGAGAGCAGGTCCATGGACGTAGGGTCCAAGGAACCAGGACTGGGGCAAGCAGGGCCAAGGGGAGAAGGGCCAGTGGGAGCAGGGCCCAGGAGGAGCAGGACCACGTGGAGCAGGCCCCATAGAAAGGAGGCCTACGGGGAGAAAGGCCCAGGAGAGCATGGCTAGGGGGAGCACATCCCACAGGAAGTTGGGGCACGGGAAGCAAAACCAGGGAAGCAGGGACAATGGAGAGCAGGACCAGGGGGAGGAGGGAGCAAGGGAGCGGGGCACAGGGAACCAGGGTCCAGGGAAGCAAAATCAGGGGAGCAGGTCCCAGAGAGCAGGTCCAGGGGTGAGCAGGGCCCAGTGGAGAACAACCAGGAGGAGCAGGGTCTGGGTGAGCAGGACCAGAGGGAACAGGTACCAGGGGAGCAGGATCATTAGGAACAGGTCCAGGAGGAGCATGGCCAGTGGGAGCGGGGCCCAAGGAAGCAGGAAAAGGGAGAGCAGGGCCAAGAAGTTGCAGTGCTCAGGGGAAACAGAGCCCAGGGGGAGCAGGGCACATGGGAGCAGGGCACATGGAAGCAGGACCACGAGGAGCAGGTCCCAAGGGGAACAAGACGAGGGGGAAAAAGAACCCGGAAGAGCAGGTACTAGGGGAACAGGCCCCGGGGAAGCAGTGCAAGGGACAGCAGGGCAGGGACAGCAGGGTCCTAGGTTAAGCAGGACAGGGGGAATCAGGGCCAAGGGAGAGAAGGGCCAGGGGTAGCAGAGCCCAGATCAGTGCTAAGGATAGCAGAGCCCACAGGGAGTAGGAGCAGGGAGAGCAGTACAGGTGAGCAGGGACCCTGGGGAACAGGACCAGGGGGAGCAGGGCATAGGGGGAGCAGGGCACAGGGAAAACAGGGCCCAGGGGGAGCAGAGCCCAAGAGCAGGACCAGGGGAGAGCAGGACCCAGTGAGCAGTGCCACGAGGAGCAGGGCCCAAGGGGGAGAAGGGTCCAACAGAGCAGAGCCAGAAGGAAAAGGGCCCTGGGGGGGCAGGGCCCAGGAGAGCAGGGCCCAGGGGAGCAGGGCCAGGGGGAGCAGGCCCAGAGAGCAGGTCCCTGGGGAACAGAGTCAGTGGAGTAGGAACAGGGTGTAGGACTGGAGGGAGTAGGGCCCAGGGGACAGAGCCTGGGTGGGCAGGGACCAGGAGGAACAGGTGGGGCAGGGTTAGGGAGAGGAGTATTTTAGAACCAGGGATGAGGAGAGCAAGGCTAGGGGTGCAGAGCCCACAGGGAGTAGAGCCAGGAGGAGAAGGGCCAGGCGAGAAGGGCCCAGGCGGAAAAGGGCCCAGGGAGAGCATTACCAGGGGGAGCAGGTCCTGGAGAAGCGTGCCCCAGGGAAGTAGGTCAAGGGGGAGCTGCAATAGGGGGAGCAAGGACCAAGAGAAGCAGGGAACAGGGGGAGAAGGTCCCAGGGGAGCAGAGCCCATGCGGAGCAAGACCAGGTGGAGCAGGGCCCAGAGGAAGTAGGGTGCAGAGGAGCATGGCCCAGGGGAGTAGGGCCAGGGGAAGTTGGGCCCAGGAAAGCAGGGCCAGGTGAGCAGGGCCAGAGGGAATGGGGCCCGGGGAAGCAAGAACAGGGCGAGCCGGGTTAAGCGGGAGCAGCACTCAGGAAGAGGTGAGCCCAGTGGGGAGCAGGGCCCAGGAAAGCAGGGCCAGGAGGAGCAGGACCCAGGAGAATCAGAAATCAGGGAGAATAGGGTCTGGGGTATTACGAACCATGTGGGGCAAGACCATGGGGAGCAGATCCCATGGAGAGCAGACCCAGGAGGAGCAGGGCTCAGGGGAGCAGGGCCCAGAAGGTGCAGGGTCAAGGGAAGCAGGGCCAGTGGAAGCAGGGCTGTGGAGGAGCACGGCCCAGGGGAGCTGGGCCAGGGGTGCAGGGCCAAGGGTTAGATCCAGGAGGAGCAAGCCCCATGGGGAGCAGGGCCATGGTTATCAGGACCAAGTGGAGCAGGCCACAAGGAGAGCAGAACCAGGGGATTAGGGCCAGGGAGAGAAGGGCCCAATGCAAGGGGAGCAGACACCCAGGAAATCACGACCCGAGAAAACAGGTCCAAATAGAGCTGGGCCCAGGGGAGTAAGGTCAGGGAAATGCAGCCTGAGTGAGCATGACTGGAGGGAGCATGGCCAAGGGGTCCAGGGCCACAGAGGAGCACAGTTCAGGGAGTAGGGCCCAGAGGTGCAGAGCCAGGGGGAACAGGGCAAGGAGGAGCATGGCTAGGGGGATCAGGGCCCAGGAGTAGTAGAGAGCAGGGGAAGAAGGGTCCGGGGAAGCAGAGCCCATGGGGAGCAATACCAGGGGGAGCAGGGCCCTAGTGGGAAAGTCCCAGGGGGAATAGGGCACAGGGGAGCAGAGCCAAGGAGGAGTATGGCCCAGGGAATAGGCCCAGGGAAAGCAGGGACCAGAAGAACTGCCCATGTGTAGCAGGGCCAGAGCGAAAGGGCCCATGGGGAGCAGGGCCAGGAGAAGCAGGACACAAGGGGTGCAGGGCCCAGGGGAGCAGGCCAAGTGGGAGCGGGTTCCAGTTTGACCAAGGCCCAGGAGGAGCATAACCAGGGGGAGCAGGGCCCTGAGGAGCAGGACTGGAGGGAGTAGGACCAAGGGGAGCAGCACCAGGGCCAGGTGGATCAGGGTCCAGGAAGAGGTGGACCAAGGGGAGCAGGGCCCAGGAGAGCAGGGCTAGGGAGTGCAGAGCCCAGAGAGAATAGGGCCAGAGGGAGTAGGGCCAATGTGGAAGAGTATCAGGGAGAGCATGGCCCAGGGGAGCAGGGCCATGGAGAGTGGGGCCAGGAGGGAAAGGGCCAAGGGTAGAAGGGCCCAGGGAGAGAAGTACCTGGGGGTGCAGGGCCCCGGAGTTCCGGCACAGGGAGTAGGTCCCATGGGGAGCAGCGGTTGGAGGTGCGTGGCTCAGGTGCATGGTCTAGGTGGAGTAGAGCCCATAGGGAGTAGGGCCAGGGGGAGCAGAGTCAGGGGTAGCAGAGTTTGGAGTAGCAGGGCACAGGGAAGCCGGGCCTAGGAGAGGAGGACCAGGGGGCCAGTTCCACAGGGAGTAGAGCCCAGGAAACAGTACCGGGGGAGCAAGGCCGAGGGGGAGGTATGTCCAGGAAAGCAGGACCAGAGGGAGCAGGGCTCAGGGTAGGAGGGCCTAGAGGATCAGAGCCAGGGAGAGCAGAGCCCAGTTGAGAAGGCCAAGTGAACAAGGCCCAGAAGAGCAGGGCCCAGGGGAGCAGGGCCTGGTGTGCAGGGCCCAGGGGATCAGGACTGCGGGAAGTAGGGCCCAAGGAACCAGGACCATGAGGAGCAGCACCCAGGAGGAGCAGGACCGGGCAGAGCAGGGCCCTCGGAGAGGAGGACCAGGGGGTGCAGAGCCCAGGAGAGCAGGG